>NW_026991432.1:605000-866373 GCF_036370855.1 Dromaius novaehollandiae | reverse complement strand
TTGCATCTCTGTTGCCCAGAGGGCTGAAGAAGGTGGTTGCCCCATCACCTATTTGGCCGGTACAATACCAAGCCCCAGAAGTGTATTCTGGTGGTAGGTTTGCCATAGCACATATAAGCACATTAAGACAAGAAGTATCTTTCCAACACAAGTTAAGAATGCCATTCTTGGCTGTTGTGTTTTCAACAATAAAGCTAATTATGATCGCAGCACACAATTACAAAAAATGATAAAAATAACTGTTATAACTACCACAGGTAGTATCGTTGAGGACACTCAAGCTCAACATAAGACAAGTCTTCTTCCCCAGTGCCCTCTTCCTTTTACATTGTTGACCTAAAAGGAAGGGAGGATCCACCTGGCATGGATTCTATGATCTTTCCCATGGGCATCAGTAGCTACCCATGCATACAGATTTTTTGAAGCTTTTAGTACTAGAGGTATTTGTCCCACAGTGGGTAAGTCCACTAGAACCGGTTGTCCCGGGTAATACAAGGGATTCCTCGGTTTCTTATTCTCCCCAGTCCCAGGTAAGAGGGATGGAGGATTAGGGCAAAAAGCAGCGAGTCTGGGGCAGCCATTTACTCCCCATCGTCCATTGACTTTAGTTACTGCATCAGATATTCGTCGCGCCCATCCGGGATTGTGCGGTCTCAGGGTTCGTTTTAAGAGTCCTGGGGTGCAGACGGGGTCTTGGGATAAGGGAGGAGGAACTTTGGGGTTTGAGGAAGATGGGGTTCCCCTTATCCTGTCCCAACTTCTTACCAAACCTTCCAGGTTGGGAGTTGGTAACCTATCCATGACTTCTCTGGGAATTCCCTTTGAAATGCCTTCTGCCCATAATAATTGTCTCCCGCTATCCAACACCCGTACCGGTTTCCCAGGATGTGGGTGTTGCAGTGATTTATATTGCCTCCCACTTTCCTCAACTCTTCTTATTTCTGCTTTATGCTTTGTTTCCCCCTGGCCAGTGAATCCCATACGCCTTCCGTAATTAATTAGCTCCTGTGCCACCTCCCCCCAAGTCATGTTGGGGGGGCCTCCCCTTCGTCTCGGTCGGGGAGTTCGTAATCGGTCTTGCAGCTGAACAGCATATTGTTTTAAAGCATCAGGAAGTCCCCTGATCAGAGGATGTGACCTCTCGGGGTC
Organism: Dromaius novaehollandiae; assembly: GCF_036370855.1. Lineage (NCBI taxonomy): Eukaryota > Metazoa > Chordata > Aves > Casuariiformes > Dromaiidae > Dromaius > Dromaius novaehollandiae. Next base: position 865,224 of record NW_026991432.1, on the reverse strand, counting down.
TGCCACACACTGCATGGGGGAGGGCTGCTGCAGAAGCAGCAAACGGTCATGCATCAATTGGAGGCAAGCAGTTTTCTGCACGCTTTCCAGAATGTGGCCCGCTGTGGGTGTTTTAATAGAAAAAGGGTCTCCTCTTTCCATTGGTCTAATCCTCCTGCCCAGTAGGCTACCCTCTGGGTCAAGGACCATGGTTCCCTGTTATCATTTGTGGTTAGAAAGACTCTGGGTCCCCAATATCCTCTAGCTTCATCTTCGCTCAGCAGAATGCGATCCCCCCCCGGTGAGGGAGACTCTCCACACATACTCAGTTTCAGTTTCCCGGGAGCCCCGGGAGTATTTTTTCCGAAGTCCTGAGGGGAATAGGGGATCATACGCGTGGTACGTCGTTGAATACCCCCCTGACCATTGTCAGTGGTTTCCGTTTTAATCAAGGGTCTCATTACTACGTTCCCATCTCCAGGATAAAAGGAGTTCCTGCTGTCTTCTAATTCTTTAATTGGATATATGGATTTTAGATCAGATGCCTGTTTTCCGTCTAGTTCGGCCACATTCGAGAATCCCGGTTCACTATCATCAACCCCCCGCCTGTTTTCTTCCAATTCAGACCGCAGGATTCTCTCTCGGTCTAGTGAGTCCGATAAGATTATGTGAAGCCGCTGAGTATGGTTGCGCTCCGCAGTGAGTTGACTTTGCAAGTTTCTTACCTGTTCTTGCAAAGACTCAACTGTCTCTTTGGCTCGACTCCGGGAGTCTTGCAAGAACTCGATTGTCTCTTTGGCTCGACTCTGGGAGTTTCTTATGTGTTCTCCCAAGGACTCAATGGTCTTTTTATCACCTTGCCTCCCCACCGGGCAGCAATTAGTGCCGCCCCTAAAACACCACAAACTGTTGCCTGAGCCATGCCAAGAGAGAGCAGGGCTTTATAGCCCTTCAGATTCTCAAAAGAGGATTATCCTTCATTGTCAGATCCTCTGTACTACAAATTATTCACAAGCACAGCACACTCTCACGGGCCTGCCACTGCCATAAAGGGCACGGAGGCTGCTGTGACCTCACAAGCACAGCCAGCAGCCAGGGGCCTGCCATTGGCCTGTGAAGCACTGAGGCTGCAGTGACCTCACAAATACAGCGAGGAGCAAGAGGCCTGCCATTGCCCTATAAGGTACAGAGACAAATGTGACCTCAAAAGGCAGCCAGCAGACAGAGGCCTGCCACGGGCCTATCAGGAAATAGGACTGCTGTGACCTTACAAGCACAGCCAGCAGCTATGGGCCTGCCACTGGCCTATGAGGCACTGAGGCTGCTATGACCTCAACAAGCACAGTCAGCAGCCAGGGGCCTGCCGCTGGCCTATCAGGAAACAGGACTGCTGTGACCTGACAAGCACAGCCAGCAGCTTTGGGCCTGCCACTGGCTTATGATGCACTGAGGCTTCTATGACCCCACAAGCACAGTCAGCAGCCAGGGGCCTGCTGCTGGCCTATCAGGCTGTAGGAGTGTTGTGACCTCACAAGCACAGCCAGCCGCCATTGGCCTGCCACTGGCCTATACAGCACTGAGGCTGCTGTGACCTCACAAGCACAGTCAGCAGCCAGGGGCCTGCTGCTGGCCTCTCAGGCTGTAGGAGTGTTGTGACCTGACAAGCACAGCCAGCAGCTATGGGCCTGCCACTGGCCTATAGGGTACAGAGGCTGATGTGAGTTCACAAGCACAGCCAGCAGCCATTGGCCTGCCACTGTCCAATCAGGCACTGAGGCTGCTTTGACCTAACCAGCACACCAAGCAGCCATTGGCCTCCCTCTGGCCTACAGGAAAAGGAGGCTGCTGTGACCTCACAAGCACAGCCAGCAGCCAGGGGCCTCCCACTGCACTATAAGGTACAGAGACAAATGTGACCTCAAAAGGCAGACAGAGGCCTGCCACTGGCCTATCAGGAAACAGGACTGCTGTGACCTCACAAGCACAGCCAGCAGCTTCGGGCCTGCCACTGGCTTATGATGCACTGAGGCTTCTATGACCCCACAAGCACAGTCAGCAGCCAGGGGCCTGCTGCTGGCCTATCAGGCTGTAGGAGTGTTGTGACCTCACAAGCACAGCCAGCCGCCATTGGCCTGCCACTGGCCTATACAGCACTGAGGCTGCTGTGACCTCACAAGCACAGTCAGCAGCCAGGGGCCTGCTGCTGGCCTATCAGGCTGTAGGAGTGTTGTGACCTCACAAGCACAGCCAGCAGCTATGGGCCTGCCACTGTCCAAACAGGCACTGAGTTTGCTCTGACCTCACCAGCACACCAAGCAGCCATTGGCCTCCCTCTGGCCTACAGGAAAAGGAGGCTGATGGGACCTCACAAGCACAGCGAGTAGCCAGGGGCCTCCCACTGCCCTATAAGGTACAGAGACAAATGTGACCTCAAAAGGCAGCCAGCAGACAGAGGCCTGCCACAGGCCTATCAGGCAATAGGACTGCTGTGACGTTACAAGCACAGCCAGCAGCTGTGGGTCTGCCACTGGCTATCAGGCACTCAGACTGCTGTGACCTCACGAGCACAGCCAGCAGCCAGGAGCCTGCCACTGGCCTGTGAAGCACTGAGACAAATGTGACCTCACAAGCACAGCAAACAGCCTTGGGCATCCCACTGGCATATCAGTCAATGGGACTGCTGTGACCTCACGAGCACAGCCAGCAGCTATGGGCCTGCCACTGGCCTATAGGGCACGGAGGCTGCTGTGACCTCACAAGCACAGCCAGCAGGCACTGGCCTGCCCCTCGTATATCAGGCACTGAGGCTGCTGCTGTTTTGCTTCCCAAGGTCCTGGTGCCCAAGCAGGCCTTATTTCAAAGCCTTGACATCCTCCCTTTCGGAGTGTGGGGCACAGGAATGCAGCCTGCTTGTAACTCCCTTATCTTTCCAGCCTGCACCAGCTCTGGGGCCCTTTCTTACTGAACTAGGAGTGCGGCCTAAGGCTTCAGCAAATTTAGCTACTCATGAAGCAAGTTTTATCTAAGTGGCTACCTCTAGACCACTTCAGACTTAATGTTAGAAGTTATCCTAATCTACCTAGTTCACGCATTCCTTCTGAGCTTCCCAGGGTTGTCTTGTAACAATTCCCCCCTTTGAGACTTATATGATCATTTTCATATTAGTCTCACTCTTTTAAAATCTTTCCCATATTAATTTTGTACAACATCTACAAATGCATTGAATCACTACATAAACGCATACAAAAACTACTAACACCATTCCCAAAATTGTTAAACACTTTTTAACCCATGAGCTCACGTCAGGGAACCAGGAAGTCAACCATTTCCATGTTTCTTCAAATCCAAAAGAGGTATCCTCTTTCTGAACCCCATGTAAGATTTCAGTCTGCTTCCAGATTTCATTTAGATCGGTAGAAATTCTCCCGCTTTGATCCACATATACACAGCAACTAGTATTTATTACTGTACATACTCCTCCCTGAGATGCCAATAACATCTCTAGAGCCATCCTGTTTTGGGTAGTTATTTTAGCAATTTCTGAAACCTCCTCTTGTAAAGCTGCAGTGGCATCAGAGGTTTTATTCCCTATTTTTTTCAATAACTGCTGAAATATTTACTATTGCTTTTTCAAGTTCACTCACTCCCAGTTGTGGAAACAGCCACCTTACGAATGACTGCAACCTAGCAGGTCGATCTATTAAAGGATTATTGACCCTCTTTTGTCTCCTTATGAATGTTCTTAGCCAGGATTTTTGGTATTTATTACTCAATTCTTTTCTTATAGTAACATTAGGGATTATTGCCCCTAAAGTACATGTCCCTGACCAATTAGGAGGTAGCACTTTTCGTGCCTTGTTTCCACACAACCAATACCATCCACTACCTTTTGGAACACGCCACCCATTTAGTTCCTTACTTGGCCACTTATAACCTATTCAGGTATCCGAGAGCAATCTTTATAACCTTCTACCTTAATGGCTCCAGTACAGTTGATCGGTTGCTTTCCATAAAGTATAGTTTTCTCCCACCATTTATTACTATTATTACATCTTTGGATACATTGATAATAATCTCCTGTCACACTCTGGACTTCCCATTCCTGTTTGGTTGTTTCATAGGCACTCCAATTAGTGGGAAGCCCTTGTTGGAAAGTTCAGGGAAGTGGGTACACACCCAGCAATCCCTCTGGTTAACTATCTTCATAGATTTCGTAATTACTTCCAAATGGAGATTGTGACTCCAAAATCCTTCCTGATTCCCTTTAATTGTTTGGCTCAGGTAACCTAGAAAAACTAACCACCACATTTCTCCCCTGGTTGTTAAGGAGAACATCATTTTTACACAGATACCGTAACAACAATATTAACCCTATTCCTAACAATCAGATTAAAGCATATTTTCCCTGAATACAATCTAAATTTAAAACCGATTCGCTTCTAATACATCTCATATATCTTTATATATTTTTAACTTTAGAGGTTGAACTTGTTCAGCTTTCCACGTCTCTCGAGGTACTGCTTTCACTCGGGTGTAATCTAAAAGTATAACTGGATGTACCTACGGAGAGAAGAACCTTTGCCATAGACAAGAGATAATCACTTAAAATTTGATCACCCTTAACGTGCATTTGAATTTCATTTCCAGTTAAATTTACAGTGTAAGGTTTGCCATACAGAATCTCAAATGGACTAACTTTCTCCCTAACCCTTGGGGTTATTCTGGTTCTTAATAATGCCAGAGGTAAAACATCAGTCCATTTCATCTGAGTCTCCTGACACAATTTTCCTACCTGTCTCTTAATTGTTTGATTCATTCTTTCCACTTTTCCACTGGATTGTGGCCTCCAGGGGGTATGTAAGTCCCATTTAATTTGTAGTATTTTTGAGATTTGTTGTACTATTTCTGCTATAAAATGAGGTCCCCTATCTGAAGAAAACCCTTCTGGTACCCTAAATCTTGGTATGATTTCTTTTAATAACATTTTCACTACCTCCCCTGCTTTAGTGGTACGACACGGGAAAGCCTCAGGCCATCCTGAAAAGGTGTCAACAATTACCAACAAATGTTTATATCCATTACATCTTGGTAATTCAGAAAAATCAATTTGCCAGTAATCCCCAGGCATGAAGCCCCTTTTTACTTCCCCTGGGGGGGCTTCTTCTGAATCCTGGGATTATTTCTAAGACAGATTTCACATTTTTGTGTAATACCCTTTGCAATTATTAACATACTAACTCCCACAGCAAATCTTTTAACTGTTTCAACCAATGCCTCAGCTCCCATGTGGGTACTACCATGTATTTGCTTCATCAGCTTCTTCATTATCGGCAAAGTTACCACACACTGTCCAGTAGATGTCACCCACCATCCTTCAGGAGTTTTTATGCATTTCAGTATTTCTGCTAATTTATTTTCTTTTTCAGTGTATACTGGAATTTCCATTTTTAACAGTCTCTCTGGAACTAATGCTGCCACTGACATGGATAATGCTACCCTTTTTGCAGCCTCATCGGCCTGTTACGGAAATTAGGCTTGTCGGCCACCATAACAGAGTTCGACCCTAGGTTCCCCCAAGTAAAGTTCAGAGCCAAATCAAAACAAAGTAAATTTTAATCACACGCGTGCCGTAATTACAGCTCGAGCTGGGTGCCTCCGAAGAGGGACCCTAACATAAACAAATCCTGGGTAATTATAGTCTTTTCGACTTCCATTTCCCACCCCTCACGCGATAGTTAGACCAATAGTAATTTTTTGGTCTGGGGTCTCCTGCTCCTCATTGGGTCTCATCGTCTTTCTGAGGCAAGCTGGTTTTCTCCTTATTCTTGTTTTTTTGCAGTCTCTGATGACGGTTGTACTTCTGTTTTTGTTGGGTCTGGCGGTTGCCTCCCAAGGTCTTATTTTCCCCCATTGTTTTGGCGTCTTCCCTCTCGGAGTCGGTGACACAGGTGCGCAGACTGCGTGTGGCTCCCTTATCTTCCCAGCCTGAACGAGCTCTGAGGCACTATTTTTTATTAAACTAAGTAAAGATTCGTTACTTTTCCCACGCACGGCCTAAGGCTTCAGCAAATCTAGCCACTCATGCTAAGCAAGTTTTATGTAAGTTGTGCTAAGCAGCCATTTCTAGACAGTTTCAATTCACTATTCTTTAACAGTTTCCCCCCTTTGTTTTTATGAAGCATCCCTGCTAATATTTTAAACAGAGTTCTCGAAGTCTTTCAAGGCATACTATCACTTTCCATACTCTTATATATAATATGATCGTAAGCAATAGGCATAACACAGTTAAACTGAACACAACTACTACCGGGTGCAATACATGATTATAAATCCCTGTTGTGGTTGGTGACCACCCTAGAAGAGTTTCCCAGCCATGATGTTCTCCGTCCCTTTTTACCCTTTCTAAGATATGATGTATCTCTTTTGCATCATGGTGAACAGTGATTAGAGTTTTCTGTCCACTGTTCCGGATGCGCTCTAGCAGTTGATGCAAATCATCATGTTGCAGTAGTTTCCTTACCAGGGTGAGATTCATCCCAATGGGAGTAGGTAATAAATTTTGAATTAATGTATAATTAGATTGTAACAATTGATAAGACGTGATAGGAGCTGAATAATTGAAATCACATCCCATGATTTTGGTAAAGCTACAAATACAAATATTTCAATGATTACTCATATCTACTACAATGCCATCTATAACTATAAGACTACAAAAGGTTCTCATACGTACACACCCTCTCCCAATATATACAAGTATAGTTGCAGGTGTTTCATCAGGGTGTATTTCAAAGTGACAAACATTTTGCTCAGTGTCAAGACAAATGTCTTGGGCTTTGATGGTATTACTTTCACAAATAAACCCTTGCTGTTCCTGTACAATACATGCGCTAACGTCCACAGTTTGCCATTTATTTCCATTTCGTTGGGCCCATACTCTGTGTTCCAATGGATAGAGTATAGCTCCATTGTGATTTAATCCTAATGCAATGATTGGATATATTGTATATGTTGGAGCATTACGTATTGTTGAAACAAAGGCTGTGGCCTCAGTGTTGATAGGATCATAAGTAAAATTGACCAGATACCACCAGGATTGGAATTCCTTTTCAAATTCGGTCACATTATCCCAAATTACCTTTCGAATTTCAGTGGGTAAAGTGCCTTCTTCCCCTCCCTTATAATCGCTGCTGCCATAGATTGCATCCACAGTTGAGCTTGGATGCAACTGAGGGCCAGGGAAATATTAATTTGGGCTTCCCCAAGTGCATCCACTATCAAGTGGTGATCTTTTTCATTCATTTTTTCCCACTGAGGTAATATCTCGGATGAAAGCCATTGGTTAGTTCCTAATGCTAATAGAGAAGACCTCAATGGATGTTTTAATCTGTATAAGTCACTTGTTGTTGTGCTCAGTTTATTTACGAGTACTTCAGCATCTATACTGTTTAGGACTCCCAATCCTGTTCCTATGATACCGGTCACATCTCTCCTTGTTCATTTTGGAGAGGTGAGGGTTCGCCTATGTAACCACGCCGTCCATCCCACATAGGACGTACCTAAGAATGGTGAACAGGTCGGTTTGATTGTAGAGATATAATTTGCATTAATAGCTCTACTCGTTTGAGAGACCATGATGGATTAAATAACACTCGTTGTTGGCCTGTATTTCTAATCACATACGGTCCAATTTCAAAGATTTGTGGGGATAAGGTTTTCTTACTCTTCACGGTAACAGAGTTATTTATATTGGTGGAAATAATTGTAGTCAGGGTAGGTATTGCTGTACTGGGCTCAATAATGTCTATTTTAAATTTAAATGACAGTCCCACATTGTGGTGAGCCCACAGGCAAACTATAAAAACAGGTTGTTCTAAGGTAAAATTGTACCAACAATCCAGTTTTTCAGTGGCACAAATTTTCCTTTCTTTTTCATTTGATTTGATTTTAGTGAGAGAGATTTGAGTTGCCTTCTCATGGGTGGACCCGTTGATCACTCGACACCCTATCTTTATTTCCTTTCCTGTCCTTCCCAGGAGTTGGGGAAGTTGGTTAGTATTATCCCAGCTCCATTCATTTTCTGAGTATACTTCAGTTCCATGCATGACCAGGGCTGAGAGGTTTAAGTTTTTATCAGAACTTAATCCCATACTTCCGGTATACTTAACACGGGCCTGGGACCATGGCCACTCTAAGGTTCTTTGACCACAGCTTAGGGAAAGTAGCATTGCCAGGGTTTGAAACAGCAGGGTACAGTAAAGGGAAAGAGATTTGTGTTAGTGAGGCGAGTCCGAACAGATTACCCTGGGGAAGTCGTGTATCCCATCGAGCTTTACGTGGTTGTTTTCACTGTTCTGCTGCAACCTCTGCTGTGTTTGCTTCTTGGACTGTCACTCGTTTCATGTGAGAGTGGTGAATCCAATTCTCTTTTCCTAGAATTTTAACAGCGCAGTAAGAACTTAACAATACAGTATAGGGTCCTTCCCATTTTGGTTCTAGTTTTGTTTTTCGCGAGAATACCTTTATCAACACTTTATCTCCAGGCTGTATAGCATGTGCCTGAATGTCTGATGGCACCGGCTGAAACCACTGAGCCTGATTTTGCAAGGCCTTAAACCGTTCTTGTAAGGCTAGTACCTATTGTGTTACTCGTTCATCTCCGTCTAATAGGCTGGTCTTAGCAGGGATATAAGTCCCTGGTATCGCTAAATGTCTCCCAAAAAGAATTTCTGCTGGTGGTAGTCCTATGGGTTGCCGTGGAGAATTTCGAACATCCCACAGAGCTAAGTTTAATGCCTCTGGCCATTTTAGGCTAGCATGTGTGCATATTCTTGCTATTTTCTCTTTTAATGTTCTATTCATTCTTTCTACTTGTCCTGAAGATTGTGGGTGATAAGGAGCATGTAGGTTTCTTTTTATTCCTAACGATTTACATAACTGATTGATTATGCTTGCTGTAAAATGGGCACCCCTGTCTGAATCAATGGCTTCTGGGACCCCATACCTGGGTATGATTTCCTTCAGTAAGGCTTTTACCATTCCCCCTGTGTCAGCCTTTCTTGTTGGAAAAGCTTCTACCCAGCCTGATAACTGATCTATTATCACTAACAAGTGTTTCTATCCATAGACAGATGGCATATCTGCATAAGCTATTTGCAGCTTCTGGAAAGGGAAGTAAGCCCATGGTCGTCCCCCCCAAATCTGAGCTTGGCTTGTTATTTGAAAACTTCTGGCAGGTCGGGCAGCTATTTGTTATTCTTCTAGCAGCTGCATAGATTCCTGGAGCAGCCCATACTTTCTGTACCTGTTTAGCTATTCCCTCGGCTCCCCCATAAGCTTTATCGTGAAACCACCTAGCTATAGTAATTAAATATTTTTTTGGTAGAATTGGTTTTTCCCCAATTGTCCATATTCCATCACCATTTTGTTTTGCTTCCCACTGTTCCCATTGTTTTTTCTCTTCCACTGAGCAGTCTTTTTCATACATAGTTTTGGGGTCTATTAAGTTTGGCCACTCACTCTGGTCCATCCTTGGAACTGCCCCCATACATTCTCTCAGAGGTTGTTGAGCTGCAGCCCTCGCAGCAGCGTTGGCTAGAGCATTTCCTCTGCTAATTTCTGTAGTGTCTTTAGTATGGGCTGGGCAGTGTATTACCGCAATTTCTTTGGGCAGTTGAACTGCTTCCAGCAAATTACGTATTTCTTCTCCATTAGCTAATTTCTTTCCTGATGACGACAAGAATCCTCGTTCTTTCCATAACATCCCTGTTGCATGACACACTCCAAATGCATATTTAGAGTCGGTATAGATATTTACCCGCAAGCTCTTACCTATTTTTTGCTGCTTGGGTCAATGCTATTAATTCTGCTCCTTGAGCACTTACTGATGGAGACAAAGGATTGGCCTCGAGCACCTCAAAGACGTTAGTGACAGCATAGCCGGAGTGACGTCTTCCGTCCAAATAATAGGATGACCCATCTGTAAACAGAACTAAGTCCGGGTTCTCCAAAGGTTCATCTTTAAGGTCCTCCCGGGGCTTGCTCGAGCTGACGACCACCTGCTCACAGGAATGATGTGGCTCTCCGTCCTCCGGTTGAGGCAATAGCGTTGCTGGATTCAAAATATTGCATCTTTTGAAAGTCACATTATCTGCATGCAGTATTATCAGTTCATAGCGGTCAGCTCTCTGTGGGGATAGTGCTTGAGTCGCATATTGCTTCATTAACAGTTCTACTTCATGTGGCACATACACAGTCAATGAATGACCCAAAACCACAGGTCGTGTTTTTTTCAGTAAGAGCTGCAGTAGCTGCTGTTGCTCTGATGCGTCCTGGAGTGCCTTTAGCTACCTCATCTAGTTGCGTGGAGTAATAGGCCACTGGTCTACGGTGAGGGCCTAGTTTTTGGGTGAGTACCCCACTTGCTACTCCCTGTCGCTCATGGACAAATAATTCAAATAGTTTGCTATAATCTGGTAACCCGAGAGCAGGGGCTGAAACCAACGCTTTTTTCACAGATGTAAAAGCTTTCTCCCTTTCCCTGGGGCCTTGGGCCCCAGGCCAAAGGCTCTATCTCCTCCTTTTTTGTTGCCTGTACCAGAGGCTTAGTAAGTTCTGCTAACCCCGGAATCCACGGTCGGCAGAATCCTACAGCTCCTAAAAATCCCCTAAGCTGTTTTTTTGTTACAGGACGAGGCATATCAAGAATTGTCTTTACTCGTTCTGGATCAACTAACCTGTGTCCTTCTCTTAAGATAAAACCCAAATATTTTACCTCTCTTTGACACAGCTGGAGTTTAGACAGAGATGCTCGATGCCCTTTTTCTGCAAGAGCGTTACATAGAGAAACAGTATCTTTCAAACATGTCTCATAATCTTTACTTGCTAATAACAAATCATCTACATATTGTATTAATGCAGAATGTCCTGGAAGTTCGATATCTGAGAGGTCATTTTTAAGTATACGCGAAAAAACAGTCGGAGACCCAGTAAATCCCTGTGGCAGCCTTGTCCAAGTTAATTGTTGTCCCTTTCAAGTGAAAGCAAAGAGATCTTGGCTATCTTCAGCTATCGGTATACTAAAAAAGGCTGCTGTTAGGTCAGTCACAGTAAAATAAGTTGCCCAGTGGGGTATCTGTAGTAAAATGGTTGATGGGTCGGGGACTACTGGATGTGGAGCAATTACATGTTGGTTTATAGCCCTTAAGTCTTGTACAAAGCGATACTCTGGATCACCATCAGCATCTTGCCTGTTCTTTTTAACTGGCAGAATTGGGGTGTTATATGGGGATTCACAGACTCTAAGGATACCCATTTTCAGATAATGATCAGTTTGTTTTTGGATACTCTTCTCTGCTTCCTTTGGGATAGGATATTGTTTAACTGCAGGAGGCAATCCCCCCTTTGTTTTTATCGAGACTGGACCGGCTGATTTCAGTAGTCCCACATCCATTCCTGAAGAGCTCCATAATTTTTTAGAAACTGATTCTAAACCTGTTGGAATTTGCAGATTAGTTGACTCTGGTTCTGGTGTCTTAGCCAGAACACATGAACCCATAATTATTAGCTTTATCCCTTCCGGCTGTAAGCAGATCTGAGTATCCAAGGCTTGCAGGAGATCTCTCCCCAAAAGGCATATAGGTGCGTCTGTGGAAATTATAAAATGTCCCCACACTGTTTTACCCTCAATAGTGAGTAATAAGGGCTTAGATAACATTCATTCGCCCTTTCCCATCACTCCTTGCATCACTATTTTATCTGATGATTTGCATCCTTTAGGCTCAAAATTTAAAAGGGAAAGGGTGGCTCCAGTATCCACTAGAAAGGGAACTTCTAAACCTTCAGTATTGCCATTACGTGACCCTCAAAATCCAAAACTACATCCCATAAATTTACTCCAATTTCCACAGTATTTTCTGAGTCTCCTGTTTCCTCTCATTGTGGATTGACTGGGAATCGCCTGGTCTCCTCCTTAGTGTTTGATTGTCTCATGCCGGTTCCTCTGTTCCTAACTACACGGGGCCTCACTGGGCACTCCTGCTGCCAGTGTCCTTGTTCCCCACAATAATAACAAACATCATTAACTCCTGACTGTACAGCACGTTCACTTTGGTTCCATCTATCTCTCCTGGCTCTTTCACGTCCCCTCCCCCTGGGTCCTCTAAATCCATCTCTTAACACAGCTGCTAACACACTAACTTCCTCTTTTTTTTGCTGTCTCTTTTCTTTTGCCCTCTCCTCCTCTCGACTATTATACACAAATGTGGCTAAACGTATTATTTCATCCATTCGCTTTCCTGGCCAGTCAGGAACATGTTTGGAAAACTACTTTCTAATGTCCGGGGCTGCTTGGTCTACAAATGTGGAAATCATTAGCGGCCTGTTAGCCTCGGCTTCTGGGTCTAGTCCTCCCCCATACATTCTGACTTGCTTAATTAGCCTAGCAAAGAAAGCCGAGGGGTGTTCCTCTGCCTGTTGCTGACACTCCCTTACTTTAGACCAATTTGCAGTCTTTTGTCCTGCCAAACGTATAGCTTCTTCTAAGCCCTCTCTGGCTAATTGCAACTGCCTGTAATCTGCATCTACATTATGATTCCATCCGGGGTCCACAGCTGGCCAGGCTGTTTGAGCAGCCCCAACACACCCCTCTGCTGCCCAACGGCGGTTTGCATCCAAACTTGAGCACCTTTCATCTGGAGTGAACACAGATTCAAGGAGCATTTGTACATCTCCCCAGGTAGGGTCATACGCCCGCATAATTCCCCTTATGATTTGTAACACTCTTTCTGGATCATCCCTAAGTCTGGGGAGCCGTTGACTCCATATAATTAAATCTTGGGGTCTCCAGGGTCGGTAAACTCGTGTTGTGGCGACCCGAGGTACCCCTTCCAGACCGGGTGGGGGCACTCCTGGCACAGGAAGGCCTTCCAGAGGAGCTTGAAAGGCGGGGGCGGAAGGCAAGCGGGGGTGTAGGGAAGCTGAAGCAGAGGGTAGCGCATAGGGTGGAATAGTTTCCACAAGCGTTTCAGCAGCTGCGGTACTTACAGCATTCTGAGGAAAGAGTCTCTCTTTCCTAGGCGCCTCTTTTCATCTAGCAAATGCCCAGTTGTCCCATACATACCAGTAATCCATTTGTCTGGGGAACCTATTCTGCAAATGATGACGCAGGAAAGTTAGTTCCTGGTAACTGAAGGACCCCTGGGGTGGCCATCGCTCTGCCAGATTACCTTCCTTAGTCAGGAACGGCCAATCCTCCTGACATAGTTGGACTAACCTTTTTCTCCCTAAATTTTTGGTACCATCAATCTTACTCCAGTTTACCAAAATTTCGGCTAAGGGCGTCCCCTTTTCTATGCCGAAATTATTTCCCATATTGAGTTCCTGAAAAGTGCGTCTTAAGCAAATCAGGCAGTGCACTTCCTTCCCGGTAACACCAGTCCCTGTAGCTGGTGTGATCACACACACTATTTCTCTCCCTCTCTTTCTCTCGCTCTCTGGGAACTGCACTCACACCACCCGCGTCTTTAACTGCTAGGACTGCTGTCCCTTCGCAGCAGGCGGCTTCTCAGCCGACGGGTGCCCCAATCGGTTCCCAGGCTACACGCACTCACACACACACACACACACACACACACACACACACACAAACACACAGTGCTGTTTACACTCACACCAGTCACGGTGACTCTAGATTTCGGTCTTACAGTTTTGCAGTGCGCCTTATGCTGATCAGGCTGCACAACCCTCCTCCGGCCGGACCGAGCTGGGACTTAAAACCCACTCTAACCCTGGGGATGGGACTCCTACCTGTCCCCCTGGTATGCCTTACAGTGGCCAGCCCGCGTACCCCCCCCACACACCTGGTACGCCTTACGGTGATCAGTCCGCGTACCCTTTCAGTGCACTGTTACCAGACCAGAATTTAGAATTTAGGCGGGAGTTTAAGACTCACCTTCTCGGTGCCTCTCGTTGCCAAAGATCCCAGGTGAACTCACCCGATGGCGCCAGATGATTGTTTGGAGATGAGAGGCCCCAACAGTGGTCGCCTAGGGTCCCATCTGGGGTGCCAAACTGTTATGGAAATTAGGCCTGTCGGCCACCATAACAGGGCTCGACCCTAGGTTCCCCCAAGTAAAGTTCAGAGCCAAATCAAAACAAATCAGATAATTTTAATCACGCGCGTACCGTAATTACAGCTCGAGCTGGGTGCCTCCGAAGAGGGACCCTAACATAAACAAATCCTGGGTAATTATAGTCTTTTCGACTTCCATTTCCCACCCCTCACGCGGTAGTTAGCCCAATAGTAATTTTTTGGTCTGGGGTCTCCTGCTCCTGATTGGGTCTCATCATCTTTCTGAGGCAAGCTGGTTTTCTCCTTTTTTTTGTTTTTTTGCAGTCTCTGATGATGGTTGTACCTCTGTTTTTGTTGGGTCTGGCGGCTGTTTCCCAAGGTCTTATTTTCCCAATTGTTTTGGCGTCTTCCCTCTCGGAGTCGGTGACACAGGAGCGCAGACTGCGTGTGGCTTCCTTATTTTCCCAGCCTGAATGAGCTCTGAGGCACTATTTTTTATTAAACTAGGTAAAGATTCGTTACTTTTCCCACATGCAGCCTAAGGCTTCAGCAAATCTAGCCACTCATGCTAAGCAAGTTTTAAGTAAGTTGTGCTAAGCAGCTATTTCTAGACAGTTTCAATTCACTATTCTTTAACACTCACAAACACAGCCAGCAGCCAGGGGCCTCTCTCTCGCCTATGAGGCACTGAGGCTGCTGTGACCTCACAAGCCCACCCAGCAGTCATTGGCCTCAAACTGGCCTATCAGGCACTGAGGCTGCTGTGACCTCACAAGCACGGCCAGCAGGCATGGGCATCCAACTGCCCTATAAGACACTGAGGCTGCTGTGACGTCACAAGCAAAGCCAGCAGCTGTGGGTCTGCCACTGGCCTGTCAGGCAATAGGACTGCTGTGACCTGACAAGCACAGCCAGCAGCTATGGGCCTGCCACTGGCCTATAGGGCACTGAGGCTGCTGTGACCTCACAAGCACAGCGAGGAGCCAGAGGCCTGCCATTGCCCTATAAGGTACAGAGACAAATGTGACCTCAAAAGGCAGCCAGCAGACGGGGCCTCCCACGGGCCTATCAGGAAATAGGACTGCTGTGACCTCACAAGCACAGCCAGCAGCTATGGGCCTGCCACTGGCCTATGAGGCACTGAGGCTTCTCTGACCTCACAAGCACAACCAGCAGCTATGGACCTCGCACTGGCTATCAGGCACTCATACTGCTGTGACCTCACAAGCACAGCCAGCAGCCATGGGCCTGCCCCTGGTGTATGAGGAACTAGGACTCCTGTGCCTTCACAAGCACAGGCAGCAGCTGTGGGCCTGCCACTGAACTGTGAAGCACGGAGACAAACATGGCCTCACAAGCACAACCAGCAGCCAGGGGCCTGCCACTGCCCTATGAGACACTGAGGCTGCTGTGACCTCACAAGCAAAGCCAGCAGCCAGGGGACTCCCTTTGGCCTATGAGGCACTGATGCTGCTATGACCTCACAAGGACAGCCAACAGCCAGGAGCCATCCCACTGGCCTATCAGGCTATAGGACTGCTGTGACCTCACAAGCACAGCCAGCAGCTATGGGCCTGCCAGTGAGCTATCAGACACGTGTCGCGGCCCGAAAGGAGTCGTTCAGGACGACCTCCCTCCCCTTAGGACCAACGACCAAGTTCGTGATGCCCTTGCACTCAATTAAGGTGAAAACGACACCAGCCAACCAGTTTAAGATTTATTAAGGCAAAATGGAATCAACTAACGAGACATGTCCCGCGTCACACGTTTAGGGAAAAAGAGAGGAAAAGGGGAAGAGAGAGAGAGAAAGATATCACCACCCGTGGATCCAGCGGCGTCCCGTTGGTCCTCTTCTTTTGGGAGTCCTTGCGGCGGGGCGGGGGGGCAGAGGGGGGAAGCTCCCGTCTGGTTCCGCTGACTCTGCTCGAGTTCTTCAGTCGTCGCAAGCAAGCCCCCCCATTCACACAGTCTGCAGTTTTTATAGGTTCTTGCCCGGCCTCTGGGAGGTGCTTCCTCGCTTCCCATGCAGATTAACCGTCATGCGCAGTCCGCCCTCTCGGAACCTTCCAGAAATGGGCTGGGGTATCTGGGGGTCTCCTGCTCATGCGCAGATGGCAAATGAGTACGTGCGGTTCGTGCCCTAGAGACGCCCTTCTGCCCTTTTCGCACCCTTTTTACCCCGTGCAGGTGCACGAGGTTGTTTACTTCGCAGACGGCTCCCGGGGGCGCCAGCGCGGCATTGCCCGACACACCTTGGCAGCGGCAGCTTTGCAGCAGCAGCAGCAATGTCAAGACAAAACCGCATTTAGTACCGGTCCTCTACACCACCCCGTGTCTCAACATTGCAGCTTGGCAGCAGGAGAGAGAGAGAGAGAAAGAAAGCAAGCAAGCAAGGAAGGAAAGGAGAGAGAATTAGGGACGGGGGGGAAGTCGTGGGAACAACATGGGTTTGGGTAAAAAATAAAGTGCTTAACAGTGATTAAACAGAGGTCTTGCTCAATGCAAGCTTATTCTTTAACAACTTCAACAACATTTAACTTTACAAAACAGACATCAAAACTGAGTTAATGAGGTAGGATTGTTACAATAGGCATAAAACAGCTGGCAAATGCGCTGTGGATGTCAATATGCAATTTCCTCCTTCAGGAGAAACTGGGAAATGATGGGTACTGTGGTTGGCCACGGCCAATGGATGGCACGGATTTTCTTTATGCCGTCTGGCAAGGTGGTAGGAACAAATTGCATATTTGACACAACATGTCCGATTAATTGAACAAAGCAAGGAATTATACAAGAACATTAAGGCGGCAACTGCACCTAACAAATACAATATTAACTGTTTCACCCACGGTGCCCCCAGTAACCAGGACTACAAATCGCCACTCCAGCCATTCCAGGTTTGGACGAGGACGTGGGCTATTTTTCTGATATCTTTGGTTAACTGGAGAACTACTTCGCCTACATCATCTATTTCCAAACAACAGTTAGGAATATTTAATTTCCCACACACTTCTCCCTCTTCAGCTAACAGGTAATCTAAAAACCATGTGGTGCTGAAGGATTGCCGTGCGCATCTGTTGGGATTGCCAAGTTAGAAGATCTATCGTGTCAGCGGTTTTGTTGGTAATAATTTCTAGAGCCGCTTGTAGTCTGATTATTTCCCCATTTTTGCGTCCCGCCCAAATTTCCCTTAATGGATCGCATCTTACAGGCAACACTTCTGTCTCCAAGGTTATCATATACCTTTATGCCTAACCGAGGTCCACTTGTTTCTGGCAAAAGGAAAAACAAAGGTCTGATAATCCCTATATAACAAATTCCCAACCACCCCGTGGGTAAAAATGTATATGCTGTGTGCCTGCATATCCAGTAATGCCCCTTCTTAGCTCCAATGCCCTGAGCAAATGGCCCGTTTATCCCTGGTGGGAATTGAAAGTAAGTTGCATCTCTGTTGCCCAGAGGGCTGAAGAAGGTGGTTGCCCCATCACCTATTCGGCCGGTACAATACCAAGCCCCAGAAGTGTATTCTGGTGGTAGGTTTGCCATAGCACATATAAGCACATTAAGACAAGAAGTATCTTTCCAACACAAGTTAAGAATGCCATTCTTGGCTGTTGTGTTTTCAACAATAAAGCTAATTATGATCGCAGCACACAATTACAAAAAATGATAAAAATAACTGTTATAACTACCACAGGTAGTATCGTTGAGGACACTCAAGCTCAACATAAGACAAGTCTTCTTCCCCAGTGCCCTCTTCCTTTTACATTGTTGACCTAAAAGGAAGGGAGGATCCACCTGGCATGGATTCTATGATCTTTCCCATGGGCATCAGTAGCTACCCATGCATACAGATTTTTTGAAGCTTTTAGTACTAGAGGTATTTGTCCCACAGTGGGTAAGTCCACTAGAACCGGTTGTCCCGGGTAATACAAGGGATTCCTCGGTTTCTTATTCTCCCCAGTCCCAGGTAAGAGGGATGGAGGATTAGGGCAAAAAGCAGCGAGTCTGGGGCAGCCATTTACTCCCCATCGTCCATTGACTTTAGTTACTGCATCAGATATTCGTCGCGCCCATCCGGGATTGTGCGGTCTCAGGGTTCGTTTTAAGAGTCCTGGGGTGCAGACGGGGTCTTGGGATAAGGGAGGAGGAACTTTGGGGTTTGAGGAAGATGGGGTTCCCCTTATCCTGTCCCAACTTCTTACCAAACCTTCCAGGTTGGGAGTTGGTAACCTATCCATGACTTCTCTGGGAATTCCCTTTGAAATGCCTTCTGCCCATAATAATTGTCTCCTGCTATCCAACACCCGTACCGGTTTCCCAGGATGTGGGTGTTGCAGTGATTTATATTGCCTCCCACTTTCCTCAACTCTTCTTATTTCTGCTTTATGCTTTGTTTCCCCCTGGCCAGTGAATCCCATATGCCTTCCGTAATTAATTAGCTCCTGTGCCACCTCCCCCCAAGTCATGTTGGGGGGGCCTCCCCTTCGTCTCGGTCGGGGAGTTCGTAATCGGTCTTGCAGCTGAACAGCATCAGGAAGTCCCCTGATCAGAGGATGTGACCTCTCGGGGTCTGCCACACACTGCATGGGGGAGGGCTGCTGCGGAAGCAGCAAACGGTCATGCATCAATTGGAGGCAAGCAGTTTTCTGCACGCTTTCCAGAATGTGGCCCGCTGTGGGTGTTTTAATAGAAAAAGGGTCTCCTCTTTCCATTGGGTCTAATCCTCCTGCCCAGTAGGCTACCCTCTGGGTCAAGGACCATGGTTCCCTGTTATCATTTGTGGTTAGAAAGACTCTGGGTCCCCAATATCCTCTAGCTTCATCTTCGCTCAGCAGAATGCGATCCCCCCCGGTGAGGGAGACTCTCCACACATACTCAGTTTCAGTTTCCCGGGAGCCCCGGGAGTATTTTTCCTGTATTTTAGCCAAGTCCTGAGGGGAATAGGGGATAATACGCGTGGTACGTCGTTGAATACCCCCTGACCATTATCAGTGGTTTCCGTTTTAATCAAGGGTCTCATTACTACATTCCCATCTCCAGGATAAAAGCAGTTCCTGCTGTCTTCTAATTCTTTAATTGGATATATGGATTTTAGATCAGATGCCTGTTTTCCGTCTAGTTCGGCCACATTCGAGAATCCCGGTTCACTATCATCAACCCCCCGCCTGTTTTCTTCCAATTCAGACCGCAGGATTCTCTCTCGGTCTAGTGAGTCTGATAAGATTATGTGAAGCCGCTGAGTAAGGTTGCGCTCCGCAGTGAGTTGACTTTGCAAGTTTCTTACCTGTTCTTGCAAAGACTCAGCTGTCTCTTTGGCTCGACTCCGGGAGTCTTGCAAGAACTCGATTGTCTCTTTGGCTCGACTCTGGGAGTTTCTTATGTGTTCTCCCAAGGACTCAATGGTCTTTTTATCACCTTGCCTCCCCCACCGGGCAGCAATTAGTGCCGCCCCTAAAACACCACAAACTGTTGCCCGAGCCATGCCAAGAGAGAGCAGGGCTTTATAGCCCTTCAGATTCGCAAAAAGAGGATTATCCTTCATTGTCAGATCCTCTGTACTACAAATTATTCACAAGCACAGCACACTGTCACGGGCCTGCCACTGCCATAAAGGGCACGGAGGCTGCTGTGACCTCACAAGCACAGCCAGCAGCCAGGGGCCTGCCATTGGCCTGTGAAGCACTGAGGCTGCTGTGACCTCACAAGCACAGCCAGCATGTATGGGCCTGAAACTGCCCTATAGGGCACTGAGGCTGCTGTGACCTCACAAGCACAGCCAGCAGCTATGGGCCTCCCACTGGCCTATAGGGCACTGAGGCTTCTCTGACCTCACAGCAGTCATTGGCCTTGAACTGGCCTATCAGGAATAGGACTGCTGTGACCTGACAAGCACGGCCAGCAGGCATGGGCATCCAACTGCCCTATGAGGCCCCGAGACAAACGTGACCTCATAACGCAGCCAGCAGGCATGGAGCTGTCACTGCCCTATCAGGCACTGGTACTTCCGTGACATCACAAGTACAGCCAGCAGCCATGGGCATCCCACTGGCCAATGAGGCACTAAGACAAAGGTGACCTCAAAACGCAGCCAGCAGCCATGGGCCTGCCACTGGCCTATCAGGCAACAGGACTGCTGTGACCTCACAAGCACAGCCAGCAGCCAGCAGCCAGGGCATCGCACTGGCATATGAGGCACTGAGGCTGCTGTGACCTCACAAAATCAGCCAGCAGCCAGAGGCCTGCCACAGACCTATCAGGCAATAGGACTGCTGTGAGCTCACAAGCACAGCCAGCAGCCAGGGGCCTTCCACTGCCTGATGAGGCGCTGACACTGCTGTGAGCTCACAAGCACAGCCAGCAGTGAAGGGCCTGCCACTGGCCTATAGGGAACGGAGGCTGATGTGACCTCACAAACACAGCCAGCAGCCATTGGCCTTCCACTGCCCGATGAGGCGCTGACACTGATCTGACCTCACAAGCACAGCACACTGTCGCGAGCCGGCCACTGCCATAAAAGGCACGGAGGCTGCTGTGACCTCACAAGCACAGCCAGCAGCCATGAGCCTGCCACTGCCTGTAAGACACTGAGGCTGCTGTGACGTCACAAGCAAAGCCAGCAGCTGTGGGTCTGCCACTGGCCTACAGGAAAAGGAGGCTGATGTGACCTCACAAGCACAGCGAGTAGCCAGCGGCATCCCACTGCCCTATAAGGTACAGAGACAAATGTGACCTCGAAAGGCAGCCAGCAGACAGAGGCCTCCCACGGGCCTATCAGGAATAGGACTGCTGTGACCTGACAAGCACAGCCAGCAGCTATGGGCCTGCCACTGGCCTATGAGGCACTGAGGCTGCTGTGACCTCACAAAATCAGCCAGCACCCAGAGGCCTGCCACTGGCCTATCAGTCATTCAGACTGCTGTGACCTCACAAGCACAGCCAGCAGCCATTGGCCTGCCACAGACCTATCAGGCAATAGGACTGCTGTGAGCTCACAAGCACAGCCAGCAGCCAGGGGCCTTCCACTGCCTGATGAGGCGCTGACACTGCTGTGAGCTCACAAGCACAGCCAGCAGTGAAGGGCCTGCCACTGGCCTAGGAGGCACTGAGGCTGCTGTGACCTCACAAGCACATCCAACAGCCATGAGCCTGCCGCTGGCCTCGGAGGGAATGAGGCTGCTGTGACCTCACAAGCACAGCCAGCAGCCATGAGCCTGCTACTGGCCTAGGAGGCACTGAGGCTGCTGTGACCTCACAAGCACAGCCAGTAGCCAGGAGCCTGCCACTGGCCTAGGAGGCAGTGAGGCTGCTGTGACCTCACAGTCACAGCCAGCAGCCAGGAGCCTGCCACTGGCCTAGGAGGCACTCAGGCTGCTGTGACGTCACAAGCACAGCCAGCAGCCAGGAGCCTGCCACTGGCCTAGCAGGCACTGAGGCTGCTGTGACCTCACAAGCACAGCCAGCAGCCATGAGCCTGCTACCGGCCTAGGAGGCAATGAGGCTGCTGTCACCTCACAAGCACAGCCAGCAGCCATGAGCCTGCCACTGGCCTAGGAGGCACTGAGGCTGCTGTGACCTCACAAGCACAGCCAGCAGCCATGAGCCTGCCGCTGGCCTCGGAGGCAATGAGGCTGCTGTGACCTCCCAAGCACAGCAAGCAGCCATGAGCCTGCTACTGGCCTAGGAGGCACTGAGGCTGCTGTGACCTCACAAGCACAGCCAGTAGCCAGGAGCCTGACACTGGCCTAGGAGGCAGTGAGGCTGCTGTGACCTCACAAGCACAGCCAGCAGCCAGGAGCCTGCCACTGGCCTAGCAGGCACTGAGGCTGCTGTGACCTCACAAGCACAGCCAGCAGCCATGAGCCTGCCACTGGCCTCGGAGGCACTGAGGCTGCTGTGACCTCACCAGCACAACCAGCAGCCAGGAGCCTGCCGCTGGCCTCGGAGGCAATGAGGCTGCTGTGACCTCACAAGCACATCCAACAGCCATGAGCCTGCCGCTGGCCTCGGAGGCAATGAGGCTGCTGTGACCTCCCAAGCACAGCCAGCAGCCATGAGCCTGCTACTGGCCTAGGAGGCACTGAGGCTGCTGTGACCTCACAAGCACAGCCAGTAGCCAGGAGCCTGCAACTGGCCTAGGAGGCACTGAGGCTGCTGTGACCTCACAAGCACATCCAACATCCATGAGCCTGCCACTGGCCTAGGAGGCACTCAGGCTGCTGTGACCTCACAAGCACAGCCAGCAGCCTGTTACTGACCTAGGAGGCACTGAGGCTGCTGTGACCTCACAAGCACAGCCAGCAGCCAGGAGCCTGCCACTGGCCTAGGAGGCACTGAGGCTGCTGTCACCTCACAAGCACAGCCAGCAGCCAGGAGCCTGCTACTGGCCTAGGAGGCACTCAGACTGCTGTGACCTCCCAAGCTCAGCCAGCAGCCATGAGCCTGCCACTGGCCTCAGAGGCACTGAGGCTGCTGTGACCTCACAAGCACAGCCAGCAGGAGGCGCTGTAGACTAACTTATGAGGCACTGAGGCTGCTGTGACCTCACCAGCACAACCAGCAGCCAGGAGCCTGCCACTGCCATAGGAGGCACTGAGGCTGCTGTGACCTCACAAGCACAGCCAGCAGCCAGGAGCCTGCGACTGGCCTAGGAGGCAGTGAGGCTGCTGTGACCTCACAAGCACATCCAACATCCATGAGCCTGCCACTGGCCTAGCAGGCACTGAGGCTACTGTGACCTCAGAAGCACAGCCAGCAGCCATGAGCCTGCCACTGGCCTAGGAGGCACTGAGGCTGCTGTGACCTCACAAGCACAGCCAGCAGCCAGGAGCCTGACACTGGCCTAGGAGGCACTGAGGCTGCTGTGACCTCACAAGCACAGCCAGCAGCCAGGAGCCTGCCACTGGCCTAGGAGGCAATGAGGCTGCTGTGACCACACAAGCACATCTAACAGCCATGAGCCTGCTACCGGCCTAGGAGGCACTCAGGCTACTGTGACCTCACAAGCACAGCCAGCAGCCATGAGCCTGCCACTGGCCTAGGAGGCAATGAGGCTGCTGTGACCTCACAAGCACAGCCAGCAGCCAGGAGCCTGTTCCTGACCTAGGAGGCACTCAGGCTACTGTGACCTCACAAGCACAGCCAGCAGCCATGAGCCTGCCGCTGGCCTCGGAGGCAATGAGGCTGCTGTGACCTCACAAGCACATCCAACAGCCATGAGCCTGCCGCTGGCCTCGGAGGCAATGAGGCTGCTGTGACCTCACAAGCACAGCCAGCAGCCAGGAGCCTGTTTCTGACCTAGCAGGCACTGAGGCTGCTGTGACCTCACAAGCACAGCCAGCAGCCATGAGCCTGCCACTGGCCTAGGAGGCAATGAGGCTGCTGTGACCTCACAAGCACAGCCAGCAGCCAGGAGCCTGTTTCTGACCTAGGAGGCACTCAGGCTGCTGTGACCTCCCAAGCTCGGCCAGCAGCCATGAGCCTGACACTGGCCTCGGAGGCACTGAGGCTGCTGTGACCTCACAAGCACAGCCAGCAGCCAGGAGCCTGCCACTGCCGTAGGAGGCACTGAGGCTGCTGTGACCTCACAAGCACAGCCAGCAGCCAGGAGCCTACTACTGGCCTAGGAGGCACTCAGACTGCTGTGACCTCCCAAGCTCAGCCAGCAGCCATGAGCCTGACACTGGCCTCGGAGGCACTGAGGCTGCTGTGACCTCACAAGCACAGACAGCAGGAGGCGCTGTAGACTAACTTATGAGGCACTCAGGCTGCTGTGACCTCACCAGCACAGCCAGCAGCCAGGAGCCTGCCACTGCCATAGGAGGCACTGAGGCTGCTGTGACCTCAAAAGCACAACCAGCAGGAAGGGGACTGCCACTGGCCTACGAGGCACGGAGGCTGCTGTGACCTGTCAAGCACAAACAGAAGGGAGCGCTTGCCCCTAACCTATGAGGCCCTGAGGCTGCTGTGACCTCACAAGCCCAGCCAGCAGCCATGAGCTTGCCAGTCGCCTGGGAGGCACTGAGGCTGCTGTGACCTCACAAGCACAGCCAGCAGCCATGAGCCTGCCACTGTCCTATGGGGCACTGAGGGTGCTGTGACCTCACAAGCACAGCCAGCAGCCAAGATCCTGCCACTGGCCTAGGAGGCACTGAGGCTGCTGTGACCTCACAAGCACAGCCAGTAGCCATGAGCCTGCCACTGGCCTCGGAGGAACTGAGGCTGCTGTGACCTCACCAGCACAGCCAGCAGTCAGGGGCCTGCCACTGGCTTAGGAGGCACTGAGGCTGCTGTGACCTCACAAGCACAGCCAGCAGCCATGAGCCTGCCGCTGGCCTCGGAGGCAATGAGGCTGCTGTGACCTCACAAGCACATCCAACAGCCATGAGCCTGCCGCTGGCCTCGGAGGCACTGAGGCTGCTGTGACCTCCCAAGCACAGCCAGCAGCCATGAGCCTGCCGCTGGCCTCGGAGGCAATGAGGCTGCTGTGACCTCACAAGCACAGCCAGTAGCCAGGAGCCTGCAACTGGCCTAGGAGGCACTGAGGCTGCTGTGACCTCACAAGCACATCCAACATCCATGAGCCTGCCACTGGCCTAGGAGGCACTGAGGCTGCTGTGACCTCACAAGCACAGCCAGCAGGAGGCGCTGTAGACTAACTTATGAGGCACTGAGGCTGCTGTGACCTCACCAGCAGAGCCAGCAGCCAGGAGCCTGCCACTGCCGTAGGAGGCACTGAGGCTACTGTGACCTCACAAGCACAGCCAGCAGCCATGAGCCTGCCACTGGCCTCGGAGGCACTGAGGCTGCTGTGACCTCACAAGCACAGCCAGCAGCCAGGAGCCTGACACTGGCCTAGGAGGCACTGAGGCTGCTGTCACCTCACAAGCACAGCCAGCAGCCAGGAGCTTGCTACTGGCCTAGGAGGCACTCAGACTGCTGTGACCTCCCAAGCTCAGCCAGCAGCCATGAGCCTGCCACTGGCCTCAGAGGCACTGAGGCTGCTGTGACCTCACAAGCACAGCCAGCAGGAGGCGCTGTAGACTAACTTATGAGGCACTCAGGCTGCTGTGACCTCACCAGCACAGCCAGCAGCCAGGAGCCTGCCACTGCCATAGGAGGCACTGAGGCTGCTGTGACCTCAAAAGCACAACCAGCAGCCAGGGGACTGCCACTGGCCTACGAGGCATGGAGGCTGCTGTGACCTGACAAGCACAAACAGAAGGGGGCGCTTGCCCCTAACCTATGAGGCCCTGAGGCTGCTGTGACCTCACAAGCCCAGCCAGCAGCCATGAGCCTGCTGCTGGCCTCGGAGGCACTGAGGCTGCTGTGACCTCACAAGCACAGCCAGCAGCCATGAGCCTGCCACTGCCCTATGGGGCACTGAGGGTGCTGTGACCTCACAAGCACAGCCAGCAGCCAAGAGCCTGCCACTGGCCTAGGAGGCACTGAGGCTGCTGTGACCTCACAAACACAGCCAGCAGCCATGAGCCTGCCACTGGCTTAGGAGGCACTGAGGTTGCTGTGACCTCACAAGCACCGCCAGCAGCCATGAGCTAGCCAGTGGCCAAGGAGGCATGGAGGCTGCTGTGACCTCACAAGCACAGGAGCAGCCAGGAGCATGCCACTGGCCTCGGAGGCACTCAGGCTGCTGTCACCTGACAAGCACAGCCAGCAGCCAGGAGCCTGCCACTGCCCTGAGAAGCACTGAGGCTGCTGTGACCTGACAAGCACAGAAAGCAGCCATGAGCCTGCCACTGGCCTTTGAGGCACGGAGGCTGCTGTGACCTCACAAGCACAGAAAGCAGTCATGAGCCTGCCACTGGCCTCGGAGGCACGGAGGCTTCTGTGACCTCACAAGCACAGAAAGCAGTCATGAGCCTGCCACTGGCCTCGGAGGCACTGAGGCTGCTGTGACCTCACCAGCACAGCCAGCAGCTAGGAGCCTACAACTGGCCTCAGGGGCACTGAGGCTGCTGTGACCTCACAAGCACAGCCAGCAGTCAGGGGCCTGCCACTGGCTTATAAGGCACTGAGGTTGCTGTGACCTCACAAGCACCGCCAGCAACCATGAGCCTGACACTGCCCTATGAGACACGGAGGCTGCTGTGACCTCACAAACACTGCCAGCAGCCAGGAGCCTGCCACTGGCCTAGGAGGCACTGAGGCTGCTGTGACCTCACCAGCACAGCCAGCAACCATGAGCCTGCCACTGGCCTCGGAGGCACTGAGGCTGCTGTGACCTCACAAGCACAGCCAGCAGCCAGGATCCTGCCACTGCCCTATAAGATACAGAGACAAATATGACCTCAAAAGGCAGCCAGCAGACAGAGGCCTGCCACAGGCCTATCAGGAAATAGGACTGCTGTGACCTTACAAGCACAGCCAGCAGCTACGGGCCTCCACGGGCCTAGGAGGCACGGAGGCTGCTGTGACCTCAAAAGCACACCAAGCAGCCATTGGCCTCCCACGGGCCTATCAGGCACTGAGGCTGCTGTGACCTCACAAGCACACGAAGCAGCCAAGGGCCTCCAACTGCCCTATAAGGCCCCAAGACAAACGTGACCTCATAACGCAGCCAGCAGGCATGGAGCTCTCACTGCCCAGTGAGGCACTATGACAAAGGTGACCTCAAAATGCAGCTAGCAGACAGAGGCGTGCCAGTGGCCTATCAGGCAACAGACCTGCTATGACCTCACAAGCACAGCCAGCAGCCAGCAGCAAGGGCATACCACTGGCCTATGAGGCACTGAGGCTGCTGTGACGTCACAAAAACAGCCAGCACCCAGAGGCCTGCCACTGGCCTATCAGTCACTCAGACTGCTGTGACGTCAACAGGACAGCCAGCAGCCATTGGCCTGCCACTGACCTATCAGGCAATAGGACTGCTGTGACGTCACAAGCACAGCCAGCAGCTGTGAGTCTGTCACTGGCCTAGGAGGCATGGAGGCTGCTGTGACCTGACAAGCACAAACAGAAAGGGGCGCTTGCCCCTAACCTATGAGGCCCTGAGGCTGCTGTGACCTCACAAGCACAGCCAGCAGCCATGAGCCTGCCACTGCCCTAGGAGGTACTGAGGCTACTGTGACCTCACAAGCACACCTAGCAACCATTAGCCTACCAGTGGCTTATGAGGCCCTGAGGCTGCTGTGACCTCACAAGCACAGCCAGCAGCCATGAGCCTGCCACTGCCCTATGAGGCACTGAGGGTGCTGTGACTCACAAGCACAGCCAGCAGCCAAGAGCCTGCCACTGGCCTCAGGAGCACTGAGCTGTGGGTCTGTCACTGGCCTAGGAGGCACTGAGGCTGCTGTGACCTCACAACACACAGCCAGCAGCCAGGGGCCTGCCACTGCCTGATGAGGCGCTGACACTGCTCTGACCTCACAAGCACAGCACACTGTCACGGGCCTGCCACTGCCATAAAGGGCACGGAGGCTGCTGTCACCTCACAAGCACAGGCAGCAGACAGGGGCCTGCCATTGGCCTGTGAAGCACTGAGGCTGCTGTGACCTCACGAGCACAGACAGCAGACAGGGGCCTGCCACTGCCCTATGAGACACTGAGGCTGCTGTGACCTCACAAGCAAAGCCAGCAGCTGTGGGTCTGCCACTTGCCTATCAGGCAATAGGACTGCTGTCACCTGACAAGCACAGCCAGCAGCTGTGGGCCTGCCACTGGCCTGTGAAGCACTGAGGCTGCTGTGACCTCACAAGCACAGACAGCAGACAGGGGCCTGCCACTGCCCTATAAGACACTGAGGCTGCTGTGACCTGACAAGCACAGCCAGCAGCTGTGGGTCTGCCACTTGCCTATCAGGCAATAGGACTGCTGTGACCTGACAAGCACAGCCAGCAGCTATGGGCCTGCCACTGGCCTGTGAAGCACTGAGGCTGCTGTGACCTCACAAGCACAGACAGCAGACAGGGGCCTGCCACTGCCCTATAAGACACTGAGGCTGCTGTGACCTCACAAGCAAAGCCAGCAGCTGTGGGTCTGCCACTTGCCTATCAGGCAATAGGACTGCTGTGACCTGACAAGCACAGCCAGTAGCCAGGGGCCTGCCACTGGCCTAAAGGGAACAGAGGCTGCTGTGACCTCACGAGCCCAGGCAGCAGCCAAGGGCCTGCCACTGCCCTATAGGGCAGTGAGGCTGCTGTGACCTCACAAGCACAGCCAGCAGCTATGGGCCTGCCACTGTGCTATGAGGCACTGAGGCTGCTGTGACCTCACAAGCACAGCCAGCAGCCAGGGGCCTGCTGCTGGCCAATCAGGCTGTAGGAGTGTTGTGACCTGACAAGCACAGCCAGCAGCATTTGGTCTGCCACTGGCCTACAAGAAAAGGAGGCTGATGGGACCTCACAAGCACAGCGAGTAGCCAGGGGCCTCCCACTGACCTATAAGGTACAGAGACAAATGTGACCTCAAAAGGCATCCAGCACACAGGGGCCTTCCACGGCCCTATCAGGAACTAGGACTGCTGTTACCTCACAAGCACAGCCAGCAGCTATGGGCCTGCCACTGGCCTATAGGGAACGGAGGCTGCTGTGACCTCACAAGCACAGCCAGCAGCCATTGGCCTGCCACTGTCCAAACAGGCACTGAGGCTGCTTTGACCTAACGAGGACACCAAGCAGCCATTGGCCTCCCTCTGGCCTACAGGAAAAGGAGGCTGATGGGACCTCACAAGCACAGCGAGGAGCCAGAGGCCTCCCACTGCCCCATAAGGTACAGAGACAAATGTGACCTCAAAAGGCAGCCAGCAGACAGAGGCCTGCCACAAGCCTATCAGGAAATAGGACTGCTGTGACGTTACAAGCACAGCCAGCAGCTTCGGGCCTGCCACTGGCCTATGAGGCACGGAGGCTGCTGTGACCTCAAAAGCACACCAAGCAGACATTGGCCTCCCATGGGCCTGTCAGGCACTGAGGCTGCTGTGACCTCACAAGCACAGCCAGCAGCCATTGGCCTCCAACTGCCTGATGAGGCGCTGACGCTGCTGTCAACTCAGAAGCACAGTAAATAGTCAGGGGCCTGCCACTGCCCTAAAGGGCATGGAGGCTGCTGTGACCTCAGAAGCCCAGTGAGCAGCTATGGGCCTGCCACTGCCCTATAGGGCACTGAGGCTTCTCTGACCTCACAAGCCCACCCAGCAGTCATTGGCCTCGAACTGGCATACCTGGCACTGAAGCTTCTGTAACCTGAAAAGCACAGCCAGCAGCCACGTGCCTGCCACTGGCCTGTGAAGCACTGAGGCTGCTGTGACCTCACAAGCACAGCCAGCAGACAGGGGCCTGCCACTGCCCTATAAGACACTGAGGCTGCTGTGACCTCACAAGCAAAGCCAGCAGCTGTGGGTCTGCCACTGGCCTATCAGGCTGTAGGACTGCTGTGACTTCACAAGCACAGCCAGCAGCTATGGGCGTGCCACTGGCCTGTGAAGCACTGAGGCTGCTGTGACCTCACAAGCACAGCCAGCAGCTATGGGCCTGCCACTGGCCTATGAGGCACTGAGGCTTCTCTGACCTCACAAGCACAACCAGCAGCTATGGACCTCGCACTGGCTATCAGGCACTCATACTGCTGTGACCTCACAAGCACAGCCAGCAGCCATGGGCCTGCCCCTGGTGTATGAGGAACTAGGACTCCTGTGCCTTCACAAGCACAGGCAGCAGCTGTGGGCCTGCCACTGAACTGTGAAGCACGGAGACAAACATGGCCTCACAAGCACAGCCAGCAGCCATTGGCCTGCCACTGTCCAAACAGGCACTGAGGCTGCTTTGACCTAACCAGCACACCAAGCAGCCATTGGCCTCCCTCTGGCCTACAGGAAAAGGAGGCTGCTGTGACCTCACAAGCACAGCCAGCAGCCAGGGGCCTCCCACTGCACTATAAGGTACAGAGACAAATGTGACCTCAAAAGGCAGCCAGCAGACAGAGGCCTGCCACGGGCCTATCAGGAAATAGGACTGCTGTGACCTTACAAGCACAGCCAGCAGCTATGGGCCTGCCACTGGCTTATGATGCATGGAGGCTGCTGTGACCTCAAAAGCACACCAAGCAGCCATTGGCCGCCCATGGGCCTGTCAGGCACTGAGGCTGCTGTGACCTCACAAGCACAGCCAGCAGCTATGGGCCTGCCACTGGCCTATGAGGCACTGAGGCTTCTCTGACCTCACAAGCACAACCAGCAGCTATGGACCTCGCACTGGCTATCAGGCACTCATACTGCTGTGACCTCACAAGCACAGCCAGCAGCCATGGGCCTGCCCCTGGTGTATGAGGAACTAGGACTCCTGTGCCTTCACAAGCACAGGCAGCAGCTGTGGGCCTGCCACTGAACTGTGAAGCACGGAGACAAACATGGCCTCACAAGCACAACCAGCAGCCAGGGGCCTGCCACTGCCCTATGAGACACTGAGGCTGCTGTGACCTCACAAGCAAAGCCAGCAGCCAGGGGACTCCCTTTGGCCTATGAGGCACTGATGCTGCTATGACCTCACAAGGACAGCCAACAGCCAGGAGCCATCCCACTGGCCTATGAGGCTATAGGACTGCTGTGACCTCACAAGCACAGCCAGCAGCTATGGGCCTGCCAGTGACCTATCAGACACGTGTCGCGGCCCGAAAGGAGTCGTTCAGGACGACCTCCCTCCCCTTAGGACCAACGACCAAGTTCGTGATGCCCTTGCACTCAATTAAGGTGAAAACGACACCAGCCAACCAGTTTAAGATTTATTAAGGCAAAATGGAATCAACTAACGAGACATGTCCCGCGTCACACGTTTAGGGAAAAAGAGAGGAAAAGGGGAAGAGAGAGAGAGAAAGATATCACCACCCGTGGATCCAGCGGCATCCCGTTGGTCCTCTTCTTTTGGGAGTCCTTGCGGCGGGGCGGGGGGGCAGAGGGGGGAAGCTCCCGTCTGGTTCCGCTGACTCTGCTCGAGTTCTTCAGTCGTCGCAAGCAAGCCCCCCCATTCACACAGTCTGCAGTTTTTATAGGTTCTTGCCCGGCCTCTGGGAGGTGCTTCCTCGCTTCCCATGCAGATTAACCGTCATGCGCAGTCCGCCCTCTCGGAACCTTCCAGAAATGGGCTGGGGTATCTGGGGGTCTCCTGCTCATGCGCAGATGGCAAATGAGTACGTGCGGTTCGTGCCCTAGAGACGCCCTTCTGCCCTTTTCGCACCCTTTTTACCCTGTGCAGGTGCACGAGGTTGTTTACTTCGCAGATGGCTCCCGGGGGCGCCAGCGCGGCATTGCCCGACACACCTTGGCAGCGGCAGCTTTGCAGCAGCAGCAGCAATGTCAAGACAAAACCGCATTTAGTACCGGTCCTCTACACCACCCCGTGTCTCAACATTGCAGCTTGGCAGCAGGAGAGAGAGAGAGAGAAAGAAAGCAAGCAAGCAAGGAAGGAAAGGAGAGAGAATTAGGGACGGGGGGGAAGTCGTGGGAACAACATGGGTTTGGGTAAAAAATAAAGTGCTTAACAGTGATTAAACAGAGGTCTTGCTCAATGCAAGCTTATTCTTTAACAACTTCAACAACATTTAACTTTACAAAACAGACATCAAAACTGAGTTAATGAGGTAGGATTGTTACAATAGGCATAAAACAGCTGGCAAATGCGCCGTGGATGTCAATATGCAATTTCCTCCTTCAGGAGAAACTGGGAAATGATGGGTACTGTGGTTGGCCACGGCCAATGGATGGCACGGATTTTCTTTATGCCGTCCGGCAAGGTGGTAGGAACAAATTGCATATTTGACACAACATGTCCGATTAATTGAACAAAGCAAGGAATTATACAAGAACATTAAGGCGGCAACTGCACCTAACAAATAC
The DNA here is from genome assembly GCF_036370855.1 of Dromaius novaehollandiae. Classification (NCBI taxonomy): domain Eukaryota; kingdom Metazoa; phylum Chordata; class Aves; order Casuariiformes; family Dromaiidae; genus Dromaius; species Dromaius novaehollandiae. The sequence goes on along the minus strand of NW_026991432.1, from coordinate 833,329 downwards.
AATATTAACTGTTTCACCCACGGTGCCCCCAGTAACCAGGACTACAAATCGCCACTCCAGCCATTCCAGGTTTGGACGAGGACGTGGGCTATTTTTCTGATATCTTTGGTTAACTGGAGAACTACTTCGCCTACATCATCTATTTCCAAACAACAGTTAGGAATATTTAATTTCCCACACACTTCTCCCTCTTCAGCTAACAGGTAATCTAAAAACCATGTGGTGCTGAAGGATTGCCGTGCGCATCTGTTGGGATTGCCAAGTTAGAAGATCTATCGTGTCAGCGGTTTTGTTGGTAATAATTTCTAGAGCCGCTTGTAGTCTGATTATTTCCCCATTTTTGCGTCCCGCCCAAATTTCCCTTAATGGATCGCGTCTTACAGGCAACACTTCTGTCTCCAAGGTTATCATATACCTTTATGCCTAACCGAGGTCCACTTGCTTCTGGCAAAAGGAAAAACAAAGGTCTGATAATCCCTATATAACAAATTCCCAACCACCCCGTGGGTAAAAATGTATATGCTGTGTGCCTGCATATCCAGTAATGCCCCTTCTTAGCTCCAATGCCCTGAGCAAATGGCCCGTTTATCCCTGGTGGGAATTGAAAGTAAGTTGCACCTCTGTGGCCCAGAGGGCTGAAGAAGGTGGTTGCCCCATCACCTATTTGGCCGGTACAATACCAAGCCCCAGAAGTGTATTCTGGTGGTAGGTTTGCCATAGCACATATAAGCACATTAAGACAAGAAGTATCTTTCCAACACAGGTTAAGAATGCCATTCTTGGCTGTTGTGTTTTCAACAATAAAGCTAATTATGATCGCAGCACACAATTACAAAAAATGATAAAAATAACTGTTATAACTACCACAGGTAGTATCGTTGAGGACACTCAAGCTCAACATAAGACAAGTCTTCTTCCCCAGTGCCCTCTTCCTTTTACATTGTTGACCTAAAAGGAAGGGAGGATCCACCTGGCATGGATTCTATGATCTTTCCCATGGGCATCAGTAGCTACCCATGCATACAGATTTTTTGAAGCTTTTAGTACTAGAGGTATTTGTCCCACAGTGGGTAAGTCCACTAGAACCGGTTGTCCCGGGTAATACAAGGGATTCCTCGGTTTCTTATTCTCCCCAGTCCCAGGTAAGAGGGATGGAGGATTAGGGCAAAAAGCAGCGAGTCTGGGGCAGCCATTTACTCCCCATCGTCCATTGACTTTAGTTACTGCATCAGATATTCGTCGCGCCCATCCGGGAATGTGCGGTCTCAGGGTTCGTTTTAAGAGTCCTGGGGTGCAGACGGGGTCTTGGGATAAGGGAGGAGGAACTTTGGGGTTTGAGGAAGATGGGGTTCCCCTTATCCTGTCCCAACTTCTTACCAAACCTTCCAGGTTGGGAGTTGGTAACCTATCCATGACTTCTCTGGGAATTCCCTTTGAAATGCCTTCTGCCCATAATAATTGTCTCCTGCTATCCAACACCCGTACCGGTTTCCCAGGATGTGGGTGTTGCAGTGATTTATATTGCCTCCCACTTTCCTCAACTCTTCTTATTTCTGCTTTATGCTTTGTTTCCCCCTGGCCAGTGAATCCCATACGCCTTCCGTAATTAATTAGCTCCTGTGCCACCTCCCCCCAAGTCATGTCGGGGGGGCCTCCCCTTCGTCTCGGTCGGGGAGTTCGTAATCGGTCTTGCAGCTGAACAGCATATAGTTTTAAAGCATCAGGAAGTCCCCTGATCAGAGGATGTGACCTCTCGGGGTCTGCCACACACTGCATGGGGGAGGGCTGCTGCAGAAGCAGCAAACGGTCATGCATCAATTGGAGGCAAGCAGTTTTCTGCACGCTTTCCAGAATGTGGCCCGCTGTGGGTGTTTTAATAGAAAAAGGGTCTCCTCTTTCCATTGGGTCTAATCCTCCTGCCCAGTAGGCTACCCTCTGGGTCAAGGACCATGGTTCCCTGTTATCATTTGTGGTTAGAAAGACTCTGGGTCCCCAATATCCTCTAGCTTCATCTTCGCTCAGCAGAATGCGATCCCCCCCGGTGAGGGAGACTCTCCACACATACTCAGTTTCAGTTTCCCGGGAGCCCCGGGAGTATTTTTCCGAAGTCCTGAGGGGAATAGGGGATCATACGCGTGGTACGTCGTTGAATACCCCCCTGACCATTGTCAGTGGTTTCCGTTTTAATCAAGGGTCTCATTACTACGTTCCCATCTCCAGGATAAAAGGAGTTCCTGCTGTCTTCTAATTCTTTAATTGGATATATGGATTTTAGATCAGATGCCTGTTTTCCGTCTAGTTCGGCCACATTCGAGAATCCCGGTTCACTATCATCAACCCCCCGCCTGTTTTCTTCCAATTCAGACCGCAGGATTCTCTCTCGGTCTAGTGAGTCTGATAAGATTATGTGAAGCCGCTGAGTATGGTTGCGCTCCGCAGTGAGTTGACTTTGCAAGTTTCTTACCTGTTCTTGCAAAGACTCAACTGTCTCTTTGGCTCGACTCCGGGAGTCTTGCAAGAACTCGATTGTCTCTTTGGCTTGACTCTGGGAGTTTCTTATGTGTTCTCCCAAGGACTCAATGGTCTTTTTATCACCTTGCCTCCCCCACCGGGCAGCAATTAGTGCCGCCCCTAAAACACCACAAACTGTTGCCTGAGCCATGCCAAGAGAGAGCAGGGCTTTATAGCCCTTCAGATTCTCAAAAGAGGATTATCCTTCATTGTCAGATCCTCTGTACTACAAATTATTCACAAGCACAGCACACTGTCACGGGCCTGCCACTGCCATAAAGGGCACGGAGGCTGCTGTGACCTCACAAGCACAGCCAGCAGCCAGGGGCCTGCCATTGGCCTGTGAAGCACTGAGGCTGCAGTGACCTCACAAATACAGCGAGGAGCAAGAGGCCTGCCATTGCCCTATAAGGTACAGAGACAAATGTGACCTCAAAAGGCAGCCAGCAGACAGAGGCCTGCCACGGGCCTATCAGGAAATAGGACTGCTGTGACCTTACAAGCACAGCCAGCAGCTATGGGCCTGCCACTGTGCTATGAGGCACTGAGGCTGCTATGACCTCAACAAGCACAGTCAGCAGCCAGGGGCCTGCTGCTGGCCTCTCAGGCTGTAGGAGTGTTGTGACCTGACAAGCACAGCCAGCAGCTATGGGCCTGCCACTGGCCTATAGGGTACAGAGGCTGATGTGACCTCACAAGCACAGCCAGCAGCCATTGGCCTGCCACTGTCCAAACAGGCACTGAGGCTGCTTTGACCTAACCAGCACACCAAGCAGCCATTGGCCTCCCTCTGGCCTACAGGAAAAGGAGGCTGCTGTGACCTCACAAGCACAGCCAGCAGCCAGGGGCCTCCCACTGCACTATAAGGTACAGAGACAAATGTGACCTCAAAAGGCAGCCAGCAGACAGAGGCCTGCCACGGGCCTATCAGGAAATAGGACTGCTGTGACCTTACAAGCACAGCCAGCAGCTATGGGCCTGCCACTGGCTTATGATGCATGGAGGCTGCTGTGACCTCAAAAGCACACCAAGCAGCCATTGGCCGCCCATGGGCCTGTCAGGCACTGAGGCTGCTGTGACCTCACAAGCACAGCCAGCAGCTATGGGCCTGCCACTGGCCTATGAGGCACTGAGGCTTCTCTGACCTCACAAGCACAACCAGCAGCTATGGACCTCGCACTGGCTATCAGGCACTCATACTGCTGTGACCTCACAAGCACAGCCAGCAGCCATGGGCCTGCCCCTGGTGTATGAGGAACTAGGACTCCTGTGCCTTCACAAGCACAGGCAGCAGCTGTGGGCCTGCCACTGAACTGTGAAGCACGGAGACAAACATGGCCTCACAAGCACAACCAGCAGCCAGGGGCCTGCCACTGCCCTATGAGACACTGAGGCTGCTGTGACCTCACAAGCAAAGCCAGCAGCCAGGGGACTCCCTTTGGCCTATGAGGCACTGATGCTGCTATGACCTCACAAGGACAGCCAACAGCCAGGAGCCATCCCACTGGCCTATGAGGCTATAGGACTGCTGTGACCTCACAAGCACAGCCAGCAGCTATGGGCCTGCCAGTGACCTATCAGACACGTGTCGCGGCCCGAAAGGAGTCGTTCAGGACGACCTCCCTCCCCTTAGGACCAACGACCAAGTTCGTGATGCCCTTGCACTCAATTAAGGTGAAAACGACACCAGCCAACCAGTTTAAGATTTATTAAGGCAAAATGGAATCAACTAACGAGACATGTCCCGCGTCACACGTTTAGGGAAAAAGAGAGGAAAAGGGGAAGAGAGAGAGAGAAAGATATCACCACCCGTGGATCCAGCGGCATCCCGTTGGTCCTCTTCTTTTGGGAGTCCTTGCGGCGGGGCGGGGGGGCAGAGGGGGGAAGCTCCCATCTGGTTCCGCTGACTCTGCTCGAGTTCTTCAGTCGTCGCAAGCAAGCCCCCCCATTCACACAGTCTGCAGTTTTTATAGGTTCTTGCCCGGCCTCTGGGAGGTGCTTCCTCGCTTCCCATGCAGATTAACCGTCATGCGCAGTCCGCCCTCTCGGAACCTTCCAGAAATGGGCTGGGGTATCTGGGGGTCTCCTGCTCATGCGCAGATGGCAAATGAGTACGTGCGGTTCGTGCCCTAGAGACGCCCTTCTGCCCTTTTCGCACCCTTTTTACCCTGTGCAGGTGCACGAGGTTGTTTACTTCGCAGATGGCTCCCGGGGGCGCCAGCGCGGCATTGCCCGACACACCTTGGCAGCGGCAGCTTTGCAGCAGCAGCAGCAATGTCAAGACAAAACCGCATTTAGTACCGGTCCTCTACACCACCCCGTGTCTCAACATTGCAGCTTGGCAGCAGGAGAGAGAGAGAGAGAAAGAAAGCAAGCAAGCAAGGAAGGAAAGGAGAGAGAATTAGGGACGGGGGGGAAGTCGTGGGAACAACATGGGTTTGGGTAAAAAATAAAGTGCTTAACAGTGATTAAACAGAGGTCTTGCTCAATGCAAGCTTATTCTTTAACAACTTCAACAACATTTAACTTTACAAAACAGACATCAAAACTGAGTTAATGAGGTAGGATTGTTACAATAGGCATAAAACAGCTGGCAAATGCGCTGTGGATGTCAATATGCAATTTCCTCCTTCAGGAGAAACTGGGAAATGATGGGTACTGTGGTTGGCCACGGCCAATGGATGGCACGGATTTTCTTTATGCCGTCCGGCAAGGTGGTAGGAACAAATTGCATATTTGACACAACATGTCCGATTAATTGAACAAAGCAAGGAATTATACAAGAACATTAAGGCGGCAACTGCACCTAACAAATACAATATTAACTGTTTCACCCACGGTGCCCCCAGTAACCAGGACTACAAATCGCCACTCCAGCCATTCCAGGTTTGGACGAGGACGTGGGCTATTTTTCTGATATCTTTGGTTAACTGGAGAACTACTTCGCCTACATCATCTATTTCCAAACAACAGTTAGGAATATTTAATTTCCCACACACTTCTCCCTCTTCAGCTAACAGGTAATCTAAAAACCATGTGGTGCTGAAGGATTGCCGTGCGCATCTGTTGGGATTGCCAAGTTAGAAGATCTATCGTGTCAGCGGTTTTGTTGGTAATAATTTCTAGAGCCGCTTGTAGTCTGATTATTTCCCCATTTTTGCGTCCCGCCCAAATTTCCCTTAATGGATCGCGTCTTACAGGCAACACTTCTGTCTCCAAGGTTATCATATACCTTTATGCCTAACCGAGGTCCACTTGCTTCTGGCAAAAGGAAAAACAAAGGTCTGATAATCCCTATATAACAAATTCCCAACCACCCCGTGGGTAAAAATGTATATGCTGTGTGCCTGCATATCCAGTAATGCCCCTTCTTAGCTCCAATGCCCTGAGCAAATGGCCCGTTTATCCCTGGTGGGAATTGAAAGTAAGTTGCACCTCTGTGGCCCAGAGGGCTGAAGAAGGTGGTTGCCCCATCACCTATTTGGCCGGTACAATACCAAGCCCCAGAAGTGTATTCTGGTGGTAGGTTTGCCATAGCACATATAAGCACATTAAGACAAGAAGTATCTTTCCAACACAGGTTAAGAATGCCATTCTTGGCTGTTGTGTTTTCAACAATAAAGCTAATTATGATCGCAGCACACAATTACAAAAAATGATAAAAATAACTGTTATAACTACCACAGGTAGTATCGTTGAGGACACTCAAGCTCAACATAAGACAAGTCTTCTTCCCCAGTGCCCTCTTCCTTTTACATTGTTGACCTAAAAGGAAGGGAGGATCCACCTGGCATGGATTCTATGATCTTTCCCATGGGCATCAGTAGCTACCCATGCATACAGATTTTTTGAAGCTTTTAGTACTAGAGGTATTTGTCCCACAGTGGGTAAGTCCACTAGAACCGGTTGTCCCGGGTAATACAAGGGATTCCTCGGTTTCTTATTCTCCCCAGTCCCAGGTAAGAGGGATGGAGGATTAGGGCAAAAAGCAGCGAGTCTGGGGCAGCCATTTACTCCCCATCGTCCATTGACTTTAGTTACTGCATCAGATATTCGTCGCGCCCATCCGGGAATGTGCGGTCTCAGGGTTCGTTTTAAGAGTCCTGGGGTGCAGACGGGGTCTTGGGATAAGGGAGGAGGAACTTTGGGGTTTGAGGAAGATGGGGTTCCCCTTATCCTGTCCCAACTTCTTACCAAACCTTCCAGGTTGGGAGTTGGTAACCTATCCATGACTTCTCTGGGAATTCCCTTTGAAATGCCTTCTGCCCATAATAATTGTCTCCTGCTATCCAACACCCGTACCGGTTTCCCAGGATGTGGGTGTTGCAGTGATTTATATTGCCTCCCACTTTCCTCAACTCTTCTTATTTCTGCTTTATGCTTTGTTTCCCCCTGGCCAGTGAATCCCATACGCCTTCCGTAATTAATTAGCTCCTGTGCCACCTCCCCCCAAGTCATGTCGGGGGGGCCTCCCCTTCGTCTCAGTCGGGGAGTTCGTAATCGGTCTTGCAGCTGAACAGCATATAGTTTTAAAGCATCAGGAAGTCCCCTGATCAGAGGATGTGACCTCTCGGGGTCTGCCACACACTGCATGGGGGAGGGCTGCTGCAGAAGCAGCAAACGGTCATGCATCAATTGGAGGCAAGCAGTTTTCTGCACGCTTTCCAGAATGTGGCCCGCTGTGGGTGTTTTAATAGAAAAAGGGTCTCCTCTTTCCATTGGGTCTAATCCTCCTGCCCAGTAGGCTACCCTCTGGGTCAAGGACCATGGTTCCCTGTTATCATTTGTGGTTAGAAAGACTCTGGGTCCCCAATATCCTCTAGCTTCATCTTCGCTCAGCAGAATGCGATCCCCCCCGGTGAGGGAGACTCTCCACACATACTCAGTTTCAGTTTCCCGGGAGCCCCGGGAGTATTTTTCCGAAGTCCTGAGGGGAATAGGGGATCATACGCGTGGTACGTCGTTGAATACCCCCCTGACCATTGTCAGTGGTTTCCGTTTTAATCAAGGGTCTCATTACTACGTTCCCATCTCCAGGATAAAAGGAGTTCCTGCTGTCTTCTAATTCTTTAATTGGATATATGGATTTTAGATCAGATGCCTGTTTTCCGTCTAGTTCGGCCACATTCGAGAATCCCGGTTCACTATCATCAACCCCCCGCCTGTTTTCTTCCAATTCAGACCGCAGGATTCTCTCTCGGTCTAGTGAGTCTGATAAGATTATGTGAAGCCGCTGAGTATGGTTGCGCTCCGCAGTGAGTTGACTTTGCAAGTTTCTTACCTGTTCTTGCAAAGACTCAACTGTCTCTTTGGCTCGACTCCGGGAGTCTTGCAAGAACTCGATTGTCTCTTTGGCTTGACTCTGGGAGTTTCTTATGTGTTCTCCCAAGGACTCAATGGTCTTTTTATCACCTTGCCTCCCCCACCGGGCAGCAATTAGTGCCGCCCCTAAAACACCACAAACTGTTGCCTGAGCCATGCCAAGAGAGAGCAGGGCTTTATAGCCCTTCAGATTCTCAAAAGAGGATTATCCTTCATTGTCAGATCCTCTGTACTACAAATTATTCACAAGCACAGCACACTGTCACGGGCCTGCCACTGCCATAAAGGGCACGGAGGCTGCTGTGACCTCACAAGCACAGCCAGCAGCCAGGGGCCTGCCATTGGCCTGTGAAGCACTGAGGCTGCAGTGACCTCACAAATACAGCGAGGAGCAAGAGGCCTGCCATTGCCCTATAAGGTACAGAGACAAATGTGACCTCAAAAGGCAGCCAGCAGACAGAGGCCTGCCACGGGCCTATCAGGAAATAGGACTGCTGTGACCTTACAAGCACAGCCAGCAGCTATGGGCCTGCCACTGTGCTATGAGGCACTGAGGCTGCTATGACCTCAACAAGCACAGTCAGCAGCCAGGGGCCTGCTGCTGGCCTCTCAGGCTGTAGGAGTGTTGTGACCTGACAAGCACAGCCAGCAGCTATGGGCCTGCCACTGGCCTATAGGGTACAGAGGCTGATGTGACCTCACAAGCACAGCCAGCAGCCATTGGCCTGCCACTGTCCAAACAGGCACTGAGGCTGCTTTGACCTAACCAGCACACCAAGCAGCCATTGGCGTCCCTCTGGCCTACAGGAAAAGGAGGCTGCTGTGACCTCACAAGCACAGCCAGCAGCCAGGGGCCTCCCACTGCACTATAAGGTACAGAGACAAATGTGACCTCAAAAGGCAGCCAGCAGACAGAGGCCTGCCACGGGCCTATCAGGAAATAGGACTGCTGTGACCTTACAAGCACAGCCAGCAGCTATGGGCCTGCCACTGGCTTATGATGCATGGAGGCTGCTGTGACCTCAAAAGCACACCAAGCAGCCATTGGCCGCCCATGGGCCTGTCAGGCACTGAGGCTACTGTGACCTCACAAGCACAGCCAGCAGCTATGGGCCTGCCACTGGCCTATACAGCACTGAGGCTGCTGTGACCTCACAACCACAGTCAGCAGCCAGGGGCCTGCTGCTGGCCTATCAGGCTGTAGGAGTGTTGTGACCTGACAAGCACAGCCAGCAGCTATGGGCCTGCCTCTGGCCTACAGGAAAAGGAGGCTGCTGTGACCTCACAAGCACAGCGAGTAGCCAGGGGCCTCCCACTGCCCTATAAGGTACAGAGACAAATGTGACCTCAAAAGGCAGCCAGCAGACAGAGGCCTGCCACAGGCTTATCAGGCAATAGGACTGCTGTGATGTTACAAGCACAGCCAGCAGCTGTGGGTCTGCCACTGGCTATCAGGCACTCAGACTGCTGTGAGCTCACAAGCACAGCAAACAGCCATGAGCCTGCCACTGCCCTATAGGGCACAGAGGCTGCTGTGACCTCACGAGCACAGCCAGCAGCCAGGAGCCTGCCACTGGCCTGTGAAGCACTGAGACAAATGTGACCTCACAAGCACAGCAAACAGCCTTGGGCATCCCACTGGCATATCAGTCAATGGGACTGCTGTGACCTCACAAGCACAGCCAGCAGGCACTGGCCTGCCCTTCGTATATCAGGCACTGAGGCTGCTGCTGTTGTCCGAAAAGCGGATTCGTTGCCCGGTGTGCAATAAGCCAATAATTACACACTCAGGAGAGACATTTGCTTATTTATTTCAGAGTTGCACAAGCCTGGGTGCTCGGTCGTTTCCCACAAATCAAGCACACACCCCCCCCCAACTTTTCAAGTAGCATTTATACAAACAAATTGCCAGATTTGCAATTTTCCCTTTTACACTGATTGGTTAGTGATTTCTTCATTCCCCGGGTCCCAACCCTGTCTCCCAAGGTCCTGATGAGGGGAGATCAATTAACACTGCCCCAGCAGGGACAGTAGGTGTTATCTCCCAAAGTCCTGACAAGGGGGAGATAGTCCAGACCCCTTAATTAACATTGTTTCAGCAGTGAGAGGAGGTTTTGCTTCCCAAGGTCCTGGTGCCCAAGCAGGCCTTATTTCAAAGCCTTGACATCCTCCCTTTCGGAGTGTGGGGCACAGGAATGCAGCCTGCTTGTAACTCCCTTATCTTTCCAGCCTGCACCAGCTCTGGGGCCCTTTCTTACTGAACTAGGAGTGCGGCCTAAGGCTTCAGCAAATTTAGCTACTCATGAAGCAAGTTTTATCTAAGTGGCTACCTCTAGACCACTTCAGACTTAATGTTAGAAGTTATCCTAATCTACCTAGTTCACGCATTCCTTCTGAGCTTCCCAGGGTTGTCTTGTAACAATTCCCCCCTTTGAGACTTATATGATCATTTTCATATTAGTCTCACTCTTTTAAAATCTTTCCCATATTAATTTTGTACAACATCTACAAATGCATTGAATCACTACATAAACGCATACAAAAACTACTAACACCATTCCCAAAATTGTTAAACACTTTTTAACCCATGAGCTCACGTCAGGGAACCAGGAAGTCAACCATTTCCATGTTTCTTCAAATCCAAAAGAGGTATCCTCTTTCTGAACCCCATGTAAGATTTCAGTCTGCTTCCAGATTTCATTTAGATCGGTAGAAATTCTCCCGCTTTGATCCACATATACACAGCAACTAGTATTTATTACTGTACATACTCCTCCCTGAGATGCCAATAACATCTCTAGAGCCATCCTGTTTTGGGTAGTTATTTTAGCAATTTCTGAAACCTCCTCTTGTAAAGCTGCAGTGGCATCAGAGGTTTTATTCCCTATTTTTTTCAATAACTGCTGAAATATTTACTATTGCTTTTTCAAGTTCACTCACTCCCAGTTGTGGAAACAGCCACCTTACGAATGACTGCAACCTAGTAGGTCGATCTATTAAAGGATTATTGACCCTCTTTTGTCTCCTTATGAATGTTCTTAGCCAGGATTTTTGGTATTTATTACTCAATTCTTTTCTTATAGTAACATTAGGGATTATTGCCCCTAAAGTACATGTCCCTGACCAATTAGGAGGTAGCACTTTTCGTGCCTTGTTTCCACACAACCAATACCATCCACTACCTTTTGGAACACGCCACCCATTTAGTTCCTTACTTGGCCACTTATAACCTATTCAGGTATCCGAGAGCAATCTTTATAACCTCCTACCTTAATGGCTCCAGTACAGTTGATCGGTTGCTTTCCATAAAGTATAGTTTTCTCCCACCATTTATTACTATTATTACATCTTTGGATACATTGATAATAATCTCCTGTCACACTCTGGACTTCCCATTCCTGTTTGGTTGTTTCATAGGCACTCCAATTAGTGGGAAGCCCTTGTTGGAAAGTTCAGGGAAGTGGGTACACACCCAGCAATCCCTCTGGTTAACTATCTTCATAGATTTCGTAATTACTTCCAAATGGAGATTGTGACTCCAAAATCCTTCCTGATTCCCTTTAATTGTTTGGCTCAGGTAACCTAGAAAAACTAACCACCACATTTCTCCCCTGGTTGTTAAGGAGAACATCATTTTTACAGAGATACCGTAACAACAATATTAACCCTATTCCTAACAATCAGATTAAAGCATTTTTTCCCTGAATACAATCTAAATTTAAAACCGATTCGCTTCTAATACATCTCATATATCTTTATATATTTTTAACTTTAGAGGTTGAACTTGTTCAGCTTTCCACGTCTCTCGAGGTACTGCTTTCACTCGGGTGTAATCTAAAAGTATAACTGGATGTACCTACGGAGAGAAGAACCTTTGCCATAGACAAGAGATAATCACTTAAAATTTGATCACCCTTAACGTGCATTTGAATTTCATTTCCAGTTAAATTTACAGTGTAAGGTTTGCCATACAGAATCTCAAATGGACTAACTTTCTCCCTAACCCTTGGGGTTATTCTGGTTCTTAATAATGCCAGAGGTAAAACATCAGTCCATTTCATCTGAGTCTCCTGACACAATTTTCCTACCTGTCTCTTAATTGTTTGATTCATTCTTTCCACTTTTCCACTGGATTGTGGCCTCCAGGGGGTATGTAAGTCCCATTTAATTTGTAGTATTTTTGAGATTTGTTGTACTATTTCTGCTATAAAATGAGGTCCCCTATCTGAAGAAAACCCTTCTGGTACCCTAAATCTTGGTATGATTTCTTTTAATAACATTTTCACTACCTCCCCTGCTTTAGTGGTACGACACGGGAAAGCCTCAGGCCATCCTGAAAAGGTGTCAACAATTACCAACAAATATTTATATCCATTACATCTTGGTAATTCAGAAAAATCAATTTGCCAGTAATCCCCAGGCATGAAGCCCCTTTTTACTTCCCCTGGGGGGGGCTTCTTCTGAATCCTGGGATTATTTCTAAGACAGATTTCACATTTTTGTGTAATACCCTTTGCAATTATTAACATACTAACTCCCACAGCAAATCTTTTAACTGTTTCAACCAATGCCTCAGCTCCCATGTGGGTACTACCATGTATTTGCTTCATCAGCTTCTTCATTATCGGCAAAGTTACCACACACTGTCCAGTAGATGTCACCCACCATCCTTCAGGAGTTTTTATGCATTTCAGTATTTCTGCTAATTTATTTTCTTTTTCAGTGTATACTGGAATTTCCATTTTTAACAGTCTCTCTGGAACTAATGCTGCCACTGACATGGATAATGCTGCCCTTTTTGCAGCCTCATCGGCCTGTTACGGAAATTAGGCTTGTCGGCCACCATAACAGGGCTTGACCCTAGGTTCCCCCAAGTAAAGTTCAGAGCCAAATCAAAACAAAGTAAATTTTAATCACACGCGTGCCGTAATTACAGCTCGAGCTGGGTGCCTCCGAAGAGGGACCCTAACATAAACAAATCCTGGGTAATTATAGTCTTTTCGACTTCCATTTCCCACCCCTCACGCGATAGTTAGACCAATAGTAATTTTTTGGTCTGGGGTCTCCTGCTCCTCATTGGGTCTCATCGTCTTTCTGAGGCAAGCTGGTTTTCTCCTTATTCTTGTTTTTTTGCAGTCTCTGATGACGGTTGTACTTCTGTTTTTGTTGGGTCTGGCGGTTGCCTCCCAAGGTCTTATTTTCCCCCATTGTTTTGGCGTCTTCCCTCTCGGAGTCGGTGACACAGGTGCGCAGACTGCGTGTGGCTCCCTTATCTTCCCAGCCTGAACGAGCTCTGAGGCACTATTTTTTATTAAACTAAGTAAAAATTCGTTACTTTTCCCACGCACGGCCTAAGGCTTCAGCAAATCTAGCCACTCATGCTAAGCAAGTTTTATGTAAGTTGTGCTAAGCAGCCATTTCTAGACAGTTTCAATTCACTATTCTTTAACAGTTTCCCCCCTTTGTTTTTATGAAGCATCCCTGCTAATATTTTAAACAGAGTTCTTGAAGTCTTTCGAGGCATACTATCACTTTCCATACTCTTATATATAATATGATCGTAAGCAATAGGCATAACACAGTTAAACTGAACACAACTACTACCGGGTGCAATACATGATTATAAATCCCTGTTGTGGTTGGTGACCACCCTAGAAGAGTTTCCCAGCCATGATGTTCTCCGTCCCTTTTTACCCTTTCTAAGATATGATGTATCTCTTTTGCATCATGGTGAACAGTGATTAGAGTTTTCTGTCCACTGTTCCGGATGCGCTCTAGCAGTCGATGCAAATCATCATGTTGCAGTAGTTTCCTTACCAGGGTGAGATTCATCCCAATGGGAGTAGGTAGTAAATTTTGAATTAATGTATAATTAGATTGTAACAATTGATAAGACGTGATAGGAGCTGAATAATTGAAATCACATCCCATGATTTTGGTAAAGCTACAAATACAAATATTTCAATGATTACTCATATCTACTACAATGCCATCTATAACTATAAGACTACAAAAGGTTCTCATACATACACACCCTCTCCCAATATATACAAGTATAGTTGCAGGTGTTTCATCAGGGTGTATTTCAAAGTGACAAACATTTTGCTCAGTGTCAAGACAAATGTCTTGGGCTTTGATGGTATTACTTTCACAAATAAACCCTTGCTGTTCCTGTACAATACATGCGCTAACGTCCACAGTTTGCCATTTATTTCCATTTCGTTGGGCCCATACTCTGTGTTCCAATGGATAGAGTATAGCTCCATTGTGATTTAATCCTAACGCAATGATTGGATATATTGTATATGTTGGAGCATTACGTATTGTTGAAACAAAGGCTGTGGCCTTAGTGTTGATAGGATCATAAGTAAAATTGACCAGATACCACCAGGATTGGAATTCCTTTTCAAATTCGGTCACATTATCCCAAATTACCTTTCGAATTTCAGTGGGTAAAGTGCCTTCTTCCCCTCCCTTATAATCGCTGCTGCCATAGATTGCATCCACAGTTGAGCTTGGATGCAACTGAGGGCCAGGGAAATATTAATTTGGGCTTCCCCAAGTGCATCCACTATCAAGTGGTGATCTTTTTCATTCATTTTTTCCCACTGAGGTAATATCTCGGATGAAAGCCATTGGTTAGTTCCTAATGCTAATAGAGAAGACCTCAATGGATGTTTTAATCTGTATAAGTCACTTGTTGTTGTGCTCAGTTTATTTACGAGTACTTCAGCATCTATACTGTTTAGGACTCCCAATCCTGTTCCTATGATACCGGTCACATCTCTCCTTGTTCATTTTGGAGAGGTGAGGGTTCGCCTATGTAACCACGCCGTCCATCCCACATAGGACGTACCTAAGAATGGTGAACAGGTCGGTTTGATTGTAGAGATATAATTTGCATTAATAGCTCTACTCGTTTGAGAGACCATGATGGATTAAATAACACTCGTTGTTGGCCTGTATTTCTAATCACATACGGTCCAATTTCAAAGATTTGTGGGGATAAGGTTTTCTTACTCTTCATGGTAACAGAGTTATTTATATTGGTGGAAATAATTGTAGTCAGGGTAGGTATTGCTGTACTGGGCTCAATAATGTCTATTTTAAATTCAAATGATAGTCCCACATTGTGGTGAGCCCACAGGCAAACTATAAAAACAGGTTGTTCTAAGGTAAAATTGTACCAACAATCCAGTTTTTCAGTGGCACAAATTTTCCTTTCTTTTTCATTTGATTTGATTTTAGTGAGAGAGATTTGAGTTGCCTTCTCATGGGTGGACCCGTTGATCACTCGACACCCTATCTTTATTTCCTTTCCTGTCCTTCCCAGGAGTTGGGGAAGTTGGTTAGTATTATCCCAGCTCCATTCATTTTCTGAGTATACTTCAGTTCCATGCATGAGCAGGGTTGAGAGGTTTAAGTTTTTATCAGAACTTAATCCCATACTTCTGGTATACTTAACACGGGCCTGGGACCATGGCCACTCTAAGGTTCTTTGACCACAGCTTAGGGAAAGTAGCATCAAGCTTTACGTGGTTGTTTTCACTGTTCTGCTGCAACCTCTGCTGTGTTTGCTTCTTGGACTGTCACTCGTTTCACGTGAGAGTGGTGAATCCAATTCTCTTTTCCTAGAATTTTAACAGCGCAGTAAGAACTTAACAATACAGTATAGGGTCCTTCCCATTTTGGTTCTAGTTTTGTTTTTCGCGAGAATACCTTTATCAACACTTTATCTCCAGGCTGTATATCATGTGCCTGAATGTCTGATGGCACTGGCTGAAACCACTGAGCCTGATTTTGCAAGGCCTTAAACCGTTCTTGTAAGGCTAGTACGTATTGTGTTACTCGTTCATCTCCGTCTAATAGGCTGGTCTTAGCAGGGATATAAGTCCCTGGTATCGCTAAATGTCTCCCAAAAAGAATTTCTGCTGGTGGTAGTCCTATGGGTTGCCGTGGAGAATTTCGAACATCCCACAGAGCTAAGTTTAATGCCTCTGGCCATTTTAGGCTAGCATGTGTGCATATTCTTGCTATTTTCTCTTTTAATGTTCTATTCATTCTTTCTACTTGTCCTGAAGATTGTGGGTGATAAGGAGCATGTAGGTTTCTTTTTATTCCTAACGATTTACATAACTGATTGATTATGCTTGCTGTAAAATGGGCACCCCTGTCTGAATCAATGGCTTCTGGGACCCCATACCTGGGTATGATTTCCTTCAGTAAGGCTTTTACCATTCCCCCTGTGTCAGCCTTTCTTGTTGGAAAAGCTTCTACCCAGCCTGATAACTGATCTATTATCACTAACAAGTGTTTGTATCCATAGACAGATGGCATATCTGCATAAGCTATTTGCAGCTTCTGGAAAGGGAAGTAAGCCCATGGTCGTCCCCCCCAAATCTGAGCTTGGCTTGTTATTTGAAAACTTCTGGCAGGTCGGGCAGCTATTTGTTATTCTTCTAGCAGCTGCATAGATTCCTGGAGCAGCCCATACTTTCTGTACCTGTTTAGCTATTCCCTCGGCTCCCCCATAAGCTTTATCGTGAAACCACCTAGCTATAGTAATTAAATATTTTTTTGGTAGAATTGGTTTTTCCCCAATTGTCCATATTCCATCACCATTTTGTTTTGCTTCCCACTGTTCCCATTGTTTTTTCTCTTCCACTGAGCAGTCTTTTTCATACATAGTTTTGGGGTCTATTAAGTTTGGCCACTCACTCTGGTCCATCCTTGGAACTGCCCCCATACATTCTCTCAGAGGTTGTTGAGCTGCAGCCCTCGCAGCAGCGTTGGCTAGAGCATTTCCTCTGCTAATTTCTGTAGTGTCTTTAGTATGGGCTGGGCAGTGTATTACCGCAATTTCTTTGGGCAGTTGAACTGCTTCCAGCAAATTACGTATTTCTTCTCCATTAGCTAATTTCTTTCCTGATGACGACAAGAATCCTCGTTCTTTCCATAACATCCCTGTTGCATGACACACTCCAAATGCATATTTAGAGTCGGTATAGAAATTTACCCGCAAGCTCTTACCTATTTTTTGCTGCTTGGGTCAATGCTATTAATTCTGCTCCTTGAGCACTTACTGATGGAGACAAAGGATTGGCCTCGAGCACCTCAAAGACGTTAGTGACAGCATAGCCGGAGTGACGTCTTCCGTCCAAATAATAGGATGACCCATCTGTAAACAGAACTAAGTCCGGGTTCTCCAAAGGTTCATCTTTAAGGTCCTCCCGGGGCTTGCTCGAGCTGACGACCACCTGCTCACAGGAATGATGTGGCTCTCCGTCCTCCGGTTGAGGCAATAGCGTTGCTGGATTCAAAATATTGCATTTTTGAAAGTCACATTATCTGCATGCAGTATTATCAGTTCATAGCGGTCAGCTCTCTGTGGGGATAGTGCTTGAGTCGCATATTGCTTCATTAACAGTTCTACTTCATGTGGCACATACACAGTCAATGAATGACCCAAAACCACAGGTCGTGTTTTTTTCAGTAAGAGCTGCAGTAGCTGCTATTGCTCTGATGTGTCCTGGAGTGCCTTTAGCTACCTCATCTAGTTGCGTGGAGTAATAGGCCACTGGTCTACGGTGAGGGCCTAGTTTTTGGGTGAGTACCCCACTTGCTACTCCCTGTCGCTCATGGACAAATAATTCAAATAGTTTGCTATAATCTGGTAACCCGAGAGCAGGGGCTGAAACCAACGCTTTTTTCACAGATGTAAAAGCTTTCTCCCTTTCTGGGCCCCAGGCCAAAGGCTCTATCTCCTCCTTTTTTGTTGCCTGTACCAGAGGCTTAGTAAGTTCTGCTAACCCCGGAATCCACGGTCGGCAGAATCCTACAGCTCCTAAAAATCCCCTAAGCTGTTTTTTTGTTACAGGACGAGGCATATCAAGAATTGTCTTTACTCGTTCTGGATCAACTAACCTGTGTCCTTCTCTTAAGATAAAACCCAAATATTTTACCTCTCTTTGACACAGCTGGAGTTTAGACAGAGATGCTCGATGCCCTTTTTCTGCAAGAGCGTTACATAGAGAAACAGTATCTTTCAAACATGTCTCATAATCTTTACTTGCTAATAACAAATCATCTACATATTGTATTAATGCAGAATGTCCTGGAAGTTCGATATCTGAGAGGTCATTTTTAAGTATACGCGAAAAAACAGTCGGAGACCCAGTAAATCCCTGTGGCAGCCTTGTCCAAGTTAATTGTTGTCCCTTTCAAGTGAAAGCAAAGAGATCTTGGCTATCTTCAGCTATCGGTATACTAAAAAAGGCTGCTGTTAGGTCAATCACAGTAAAATAAGTTGCCCAGTGGGGTATCTGTAGTAAAATGGTTGATGGGTCGGGGACTACTGGATGTGGAGCAATTACATGTTGGTTTATAGCCCTTAAGTCTTGTACAAAGCGATACTCTGGATCACCATCAGCATCTTGCCTGTTCTTTTTAACTGGCAGAATTGGGGTGTTATATGGGGATTCACAGACTCTAAGGATACCCATTTTCAGATAATGATCAGTTTGTTTTTGGATACTCTTCTCTGCTTCCTTTGGGATAGGATATTGTTTAACTGCAGGAGGCAATCCCCCCTTTGTTTTTATCGAGACTGGACCGGCTGATTTCAGTAGTCCCACATCCATTCCTGAAGAGCTCCATAATTTTTTAGAAACTGATTCTAAACCTGTTGGAATTTGCAGATTAGTTGACTCTGGTTCTGGTGTCTTAGCCAGAACACATGAACCCATAATTATTAGCTTTATCCCTTCCGGCTGTAAGCAGATCTGAGTATCCAAGGCTTGCAGGAGATCTCTCCCCAAAAGGCATATAGGTGCGTCTGTGGAAATTATAAAATGTCCCCACACTGTTTTACCCTCAATAGTGAGTAATAAGGGCTTAGATAACATTCATTCGCCCTTTCCCATCACTCCTTGCATCACTATTTTATCTGATGATTTGCATCCTTTAGGCTCAAAATTTAAAAGGGAAAGGGTGGCTCCAGTATCCACTAGAAAGGGAACTTCTAAACCTTCAGTATTGCCATTACGTGACCCTCAAAATCCAAAACTACATCCCATAAATTTACTCCAATTTCCACAGTATTTTCTGAGTCTCCTGTTTCCTCTCATTGTGGATTGACTGGGAATCGCCTGGTCTCCTCCTTAGTGTTTGATTGTCTCATGCCGGTTCCTCTGTTCCTAACTACACGGGGCCTCACTGGGCACTCCTGCTGCCAGTGTCCTTGTTCCCCACAATAATAACAAACATCATTAACTCCTGACTGTACAGCACGTTCACTTTGGTTCCATCTATCTCTCCTGGCTCTTTCACCTCCCCTCCCCCTGGGTCCTCTAAATCCATCTCTTAACACAGCTGCTAACACACTAACTTCCTCTTTTTTTTGCTGTCTCTTTTCTTTTGCCCTCTCCTCCTCTCGACTATTATACACAAATGTGGCTAAACGTATTATTTCATCCATTCGCTTTCCTGGCCAGTCAGGAACATGTTTGGAAAACTACTTTCTAATGTCCGGGGCTGCTTGGTCTACAAATGTGGAAATCATTAGCGGCCTGTTAGCCTCGGCTTCTGGGTCTAGTCCTCCCCCATACATTCTGACTTGCTTAATTAGCCTAGCAAAGAAAGCCGAGGGGTGTTCCTCTGCCTGTTGCTGACACTCCCTTACTTTAGACCAATTTGCAGTCTTTTGTCCTGCCAAACGTATAGCTTCTTCTAAGCCCTCTCTGGCTAATTGCAACTGCCTGTAATCTGCATCTACATTATGATTCCATCCGGGGTCCACAGCTGGCCAGGCTGTTTGAGCAGCCCCAACACACCCCTCTGCTGCCCAACGGCGGTTTGCATCCAAACTTGAGCACCTTTCATCTGGAGTGAACACAGATTCAAGGAGCATTTGTACATCTCCCCAGGTAGGGTCATACGCCCGCATAATTCCCCTTATGATTTGTAACACTCTTTCTGGATCATCCCTAAGTCTGGGGAGCCGTTGACTCCATATAATTAAATCTTGGGGTCTCCAGGGTCGGTAAACTCGTGTTGTGGCGACCCGAGGTACCCCTTCCAGACCGGGTGGGGGCACTCCTAGCACAGGAAGGCCTTCCAGAGGAGCTTGAAAGGCGGGGGCGGAAGGCAAGCGGGGGTGTAGGGAAGCTGAAGCAGAGGGTAGCGCATAGGGTGGAATAGTTTCCACAAGCGTTTCAGCAGCTGCGGTACTTACAGCATTCTGAGGAAAGAGTCTCTCTTTCCTAGGCGCCTCTTTTCATCTAGCAAATGCCCAGTTGTCCCATACATACCAGTAATCCATTTGTCTGGGGAACCTATTCTGCAAATGATGACGCAGGAAAGTTAGTTCCTGGTAACTGAAGGACCCCTGGGGTGGCCATCGCTCTGCCAGATTACCTTCCTTAGTCAGGAACGGCCAATCCTCCTGACATAGTTGGACTAACCTTTTTCTCCCTAAATTTTTGGTACCATCAATCTTACTCCAGTTTACCAAAATTTCGGCTAAGGGCGTCCCCTTTTCTATGCCGAAATTATTTCCCATATTGAGTTCCTGAAAAGTGCGTCTTAAGCAAATCAGGCAGTGCACTTCCTTCCCGGTAACACCAGTCCCTGTAGCTGGTGTGATCACACACACTATTTCTCTCCCTCTCTTTCTCTCGCTCTCTGGGAACTGCACTCACACCACCCGCGTCTTTAACTGCTAGGACTGCTGTCCCTTCGCAGCAGGCGGCTTCTCAGCCGACGGGTGCCCCAATCGGTTCCCAGGCTACACGCACTCACACACACACACACACACACACACACACAAACACACAGTGCTGTTTACACTCACACCAGTCACGGTGACTCTAGATTTCGGTCTTACAGTTTTGCAGTGCGCCTTATGCTGATCAGGCTGCACAACCCTCCTCCGGCCGGACCGAGCTGGGACTTTTCCCACATGCAGCCTAAGGCTTCAGCAAATCTAGCCACTCATGCTAAGCAAGTTTTATGTAAGTTGTGCTAAGCAGCTATTTCTAGACAGTTTCAATTCACTATTCTTTAACACTCACAAACACAGCCAGCAGCCAGGGGCCTCTCTCTCGCCTATGAGGCACTGAGGCTGCTGTGACCTCACAAGCACGGCCAGCAGGCATGGGCATCCAACTGCCCTATAAGACACTGAGGCTGCTGTGACGTCACAAGCACAGCCAGCAGCTATGGGCCTGCCACTGGCCTATAGGGCACTGAGGCTGCTGTGACCTCACAAGCACGGCGAGGAGCCAGAGGCCTGCCATTGCCCTATAAGGTACAGAGACAAATGTGACCTCAAAAGCACACCAAGCAGCCATTGGCCGCCCATGGGCCTGTCAGGCACTGAGGCTGCTGTGACCTCACAAGCACAGCCAGCAGCTATGGGCCTGCCACTGGCCTATGAGGCACTGAGGCTTCTCTGACCTCACAAGCACAACCAGCAGCTATGGACCTCGCACTGGCTATCAGGCACTCATACTGCTGTGACCTCACAAGCACAGCCAGCAGCCATGGGCCTGCCCCTGGTGTATGAGGAACTAGGACTCCTGTGCCTTCACAAGCACAGGCAGCAGCTGTGGGCCTGCCACTGAACTGTGAAGCACGGAGACAAACATGGCCTCACAAGCACAACCAGCAGCCAGGGGCCTGCCACTGCCCTATGAGACACTGAGGCTGCTGTGACCTCACAAGCAAAGCCAGCAGCCAGGGGACTCCCTTTGGCCTATGAGGCACTGATGCTGCTATGACCTCACAAGGACAGCCAACAGCCAGGAGCCATCCCACTGGCCTATCAGGCTATAGGACTGCTGTGACCTCACAAGCACAGCCAGCAGCTATGGGCCTGCCAGTGACCTATCAGACACGTGTCGCGGCCCGAAAGGAGTCGTTCAGGACGACCTCCCTCCCCTTAGGACCAACGACCAAGTTCGTGATGCCCTTGCACTCAATTAAGGTGAAAACGACACCAGCCAACCAGTTTAAGATTTATTAAGGCAAAATGGAATCAACTAACGAGACATGTCCCGCGTCACACGTTTAGGGAAAAAGAGAGGAAAAGGGGAAGAGAGAGAGAGAAAGATATCACCACCCGTGGATCCAGCGGCGTCCCGTTGGTCCTCTTCTTTTGGGAGTCCTTGCGGCGGGGCGGGGGGGCAGAGGGGGGAAGCTCCCGTCTGGTTCCGCTGACTCTGCTCGAGTTCTTCAGTCGTCGCAAGCAAGCCCCCCCATTCACACAGTCTGCAGTTTTTATAGGTTCTTGCCCGGCCTCTGGGAGGTGCTTCCTCGCTTCCCATGCAGATTAACCGTCATGCGCAGTCCGCCCTCTCGGAACCTTCCAGAAATGGGCTGGGGTATCTGGGGGTCTCCTGCTCATGCGCAGATGGCAAATGAGTACGTGCGGTTCGTGCCCTAGAGACGCCCTTCTGCCCTTTTCGCACCCTTTTTACCCCGTGCAGGTGCACGAGGTTGTTTACTTCGCAGACGGCTCCCGGGGGCGCCAGCGCGGCATTGCCCGACACACCTTGGCAGCGGCAGCTTTGCAGCAGCAGCAGCAATGTCAAGACAAAACCGCATTTAGTACCGGTCCTCTACACCACCCCGTGTCTCAACATTGCAGCTTGGCAGCAGGAGAGAGAGAGAGAGAAAGAAAGCAAGCAAGCAAGGAAGGAAAGGAGAGAGAATTAGGGACGGGGGGGAAGTCGTGGGAACAACATGGGTTTGGGTAAAAAATAAAGTGCTTAACAGTGATTAAACAGAGGTCTTGCTCAATGCAAGCTTATTCTTTAACAACTTCAACAACATTTAACTTTACAAAACAGACATCAAAACTGAGTTAATGAGGTAGGATTGTTACAATAGGCATAAAACAGCTGGCAAATGCGCTGTGGATGTCAATATGCAATTTCCTCCTTCAGGAGAAACTGGGAAATGATGGGTACTGTGGTTGGCCACGGCCAATGGATGGCACGGATTTTCTTTATGCCGTCCGGCAAGGTGGTAGGAACAAATTGCATATTTGACACAACATGTCCGATTAATTGAACAAAGCAAGGAATTATACAAGAACATTAAGGCGGCAACTGCACCTAACAAATACAATATTAACTGTTTCACCCACGGTGCCCCCAGTAACCAGGACTACAAATTGCCACTCCAGCCATTCCAGGTTTGGACGAGGACGTGGGCTATTTTTCTGATATCTTTGGTTAACTGGAGAACTACTTCGCCTACATCATCTATTTCCAAACAACAGTTAGGAATATTTAATTTCCCACACACTTCTCCCTCTTCAGCTAACAGGTAATCTAAAAACCATGTGGTGCTGAAGGATTGCCGTGCGCATCTGTTGGGATTGCCAAGTTAGAAGATCTATCGTGTCAGCGGTTTTGTTGGTAATAATTTCTAGAGCCGCTTGTAGTCTGATTATTTCCCCATTTTTGCGTCCCGCCCAAATTTCCCTTAATGGATCGCGTCTTACAGGCAACACTTCTGTCTCCAAGGTTATCATATACCTTTATGCCTAACTGAGGTCCACTTGCTTCTGGCAAAAGGAAAAACAAAGGTCTGATAATCCCTATATAACAAATTCCCAACCACCCCGTGGGTAAAAATGTATATGCTGTGTGCCTGCATATCCAGTAATGCCCCTTCTTAGCTCCAATGCCCTGAGCAAATGGCCCGTTTATCCCTGGTGGGAATTGAAAGTAAGTTGCACCTCTGTGGCCCAGAGGGCTGAAGAAGGTGGTTGCCCCATCACCTATTTGGCCGGTACAATACCAAGCCCCAGAAGTGTATTCTGGTGGTAGGTTTGCCATAGCACATATAAGCACATTAAGACAAGAAGTATCTTTCCAACACAGGTTAAGAATGCCATTCTTGGCTGTTGTGTTTTCAACAATAAAGCTAATTATGATCGCAGCACACAATTACAAAAAATGATAAAAATAACTGTTATAACTACCACAGGTAGTATCGTTGAGGACACTCAAGCTCAACATAAGACAAGTCTTCTTCCCCAGTGCCCTCTTCCTTTTACATTGTTGACCTAAAAGGAAGGGAGGATCCACCTGGCATGGATTCTATGATCTTTCCCATGGGCATCAGTAGCTACCCATGCATACAGATTTTTTGAAGCTTTTAGTACTAGAGGTATTTGTCCCACAGTGGGTAAGTCCACTAGAACCGGTTGTCCCGGGTAATACAAGGGATTCCTCGGTTTCTTATTCTCCCCAGTCCCAGGTAAGAGGGATGGAGGATTAGGGCAAAAAGCAGCGAGTCTGGGGCAGCCATTTACTCCCCATCGTCCATTGACTTTAGTTACTGCATCAGATATTCGTCGCGCCCATCCGGGAATGTGCGGTCTCAGGGTTCGTTTTAAGAGTCCTGGGGTGCAGACGGGGTCTTGGGATAAGGGAGGAGGAACTTTGGGGTTTGAGGAAGATGGGGTTCCCCTTATCCTGTCCCAACTTCTTACCAAACCTTCCAGGTTGGGAGTTGGTAACCTATCCATGACTTCTCTGGGAATTCCCTTTGAAATGCCTTCTGCCCATAATAATTGTCTCCTGCTATCCAACACCCGTACCGGTTTCCCAGGATGTGGGTGTTGCAGTGATTTATATTGCCTCCCACTTTCCTCAACTCTTCTTATTTCTGCTTTATGCTTTGTTTCCCCCTGGCCAGTGAATCCCATACGCCTTCCGTAATTAATTAGCTCCTGTGCCACCTCCCCCCAAGTCATGTCGGGGGGGCCTCCCCTTCGTCTCGGTCGGGGAGTTCGTAATCGGTCTTGCAGCTGAACAGCATATAGTTTTAAAGCATCAGGAAGTCCCCTGATCAGAGGATGTGACCTCTCGGGGTCTGCCACACACTGCATGGGGGAGGGCTGCTGCAGAAGCAGCAAACGGTCATGCATCAATTGGAGGCAAGCAGTTTTCTGCACGCTTTCCAGAATGTGGCCCGCTGTGGGTGTTTTAATAGAAAAAGGGTCTCCTCTTTCCATTGGGTCTAATCCTCCTGCCCAGTAGGCTACCCTCTGGGTCAAGGACCATGGTTCCCTGTTATCATTTGTGGTTAGAAAGACTCTGGGTCCCCAATATCCTCTAGCTTCATCTTCGCTCAGCAGAATGCGATCCCCCCCGGTGAGGGAGACTCTCCACACATACTCAGTTTCAGTTTCCCGGGAGCCCCGGGAGTATTTTTCCGAAGTCCTGAGGGGAATAGGGGATCATACGCGTGGTACGTCGTTGAATACCCCCCTGACCATTGTCAGTGGTTTCCGTTTTAATCAAGGGTCTCATTACTACGTTCCCATCTCCAGGATAAAAGGAGTTCCTGCTGTCTTCTAATTCTTTAATTGGATATATGGATTTTAGATCAGATGCCTGTTTTCCGTCTAGTTCGGCCACATTCGAGAATCCCGGTTCACTATCATCAACCCCCCGCCTGTTTTCTTCCAATTCAGACCGCAGGATTCTCTCTCGGTCTAGTGAGTCTGATAAGATTATGTGAAGCCGCTGAGTATGGTTGCGCTCCGCAGTGAGTTGACTTTGCAAGTTTCTTACCTGTTCTTGCAAAGACTCAACTGTCTCTTTGGCTCGACTCCGGGAGTCTTGCAAGAACTCGATTGTCTCTTTGGCTTGACTCTGGGAGTTTCTTATGTGTTCTCCCAAGGACTCAATGGTCTTTTTATCACCTTGCCTCCCCCACCGGGCAGCAATTAGTGCCGCCCCTAAAACACCACAAACTGTTGCCTGAGCCATGCCAAGAGAGAGCAGGGCTTTATAGCCCTTCAGATTCTCAAAAGAGGATTATCCTTCATTGTCAGATCCTCTGTACTACAAATTATTCACAAGCACAGCACACTGTCACGGGCCTGCCACTGCCATAAAGGGCACGGAGGCTGCTGTGACCTCACAAGCACAGCCAGCAGCCAGGGGCCTGCCATTGGCCTGTGAAGCACTGAGGCTGCAGTGACCTCACAAATACAGCGAGGAGCAAGAGGCCTGCCATTGCCCTATAAGGTACAGAGACAAATGTGACCTCAAAAGGCAGCCAGCAGACAGAGGCCTGCCACGGGCCTATCAGGAAATAGGACTGCTGTGACCTTACAAGCACAGCCAGCAGCTATGGGCCTGCCACTGTGCTATGAGGCACTGAGGCTGCTATGACCTCAACAAGCACAGTCAGCAGCCAGGGGCCTGCTGCTGGCCTCTCAGGCTGTAGGAGTGTTGTGACCTGACAAGCACAGCCAGCAGCTATGGGCCTGCCACTGGCCTATAGGGTACAGAGGCTGATGTGACCTCACAAGCACAGCCAGCAGCCATTGGCCTGCCACTGTCCAAACAGGCACTGAGGCTGCTTTGACCTAACCAGCACACCAAGCAGCCATTGGCGTCCCTCTGGCCTACAGGAAAAGGAGGCTGCTGTGACCTCACAAGCACAGCCAGCAGCCAGGGGCCTCCCACTGCACTATAAGGTACAGAGACAAATGTGACCTCAAAAGGCAGCCAGCAGACAGAGGCCTGCCACGGGCCTATCAGGAAATAGGACTGCTGTGACCTTACAAGCACAGCCAGCAGCTATGGGCCTGCCACTGGCTTATGATGCATGGAGGCTGCTGTGACCTCAAAAGCACACCAAGCAGCCATTGGCCGCCCATGGGCCTGTCAGGCACTGAGGCTGCTGTGACCTCACAAGCACAGCCAGCAGCTATGGGCCTGCCACTGGCCTATGAGGCACTGAGGCTTCTCTGACCTCACAAGCACAACCAGCAGCTATGGACCTCGCACTGGCTATCAGGCACTCATACTGCTGTGACCTCACAAGCACAGCCAGCAGCCATGGGCCTGCCCCTGGTGTATGAGGAACTAGGACTCCTGTGCCTTCACAAGCACAGGCAGCAGCTGTGGGCCTGCCACTGAACTGTGAAGCACGGAGACAAACATGGCCTCACAAGCACAACCAGCAGCCAGGGGCCTGCCACTGCCCTATGAGACACTGAGGCTGCTGTGACCTCACAAGCAAAGCCAGCAGCCAGGGGACTCCCTTTGGCCTATGAGGCACTGATGCTGCTATGACCTCACAAGGACAGCCAACAGCCAGGAGCCATCCCACTGGCCTATGAGGCTATAGGACTGCTGTGACCTCACAAGCACAGCCAGCAGCTATGGGCCTGCCAGTGACCTATCAGACACGTGTCGCGGCCCGAAAGGAGTCGTTCAGGACGACCTCCCTCCCCTTAGGACCAACGACCAAGTTCGTGATGCCCTTGCACTCAATTAAGGTGAAAACGACACCAGCCAACCAGTTTAAGATTTATTAAGGCAAAATGGAATCAACTAACGAGACATGTCCCGCGTCACACGTTTAGGGAAAAAGAGAGGAAAAGGGGAAGAGAGAGAGAGAAAGATATCACCACCCGTGGATCCAGCGGCATCCCGTTGGTCCTCTTCTTTTGGGAGTCCTTGCGGCGGGGCGGGGGGGCAGAGGGGGGAAGCTCCCGTCTGGTTCCGCTGACTCTGCTCGAGTTCTTCAGTCGTCGCAAGCAAGCCCCCCCATTCACACAGTCTGCAGTTTTTATAGGTTCTTGCCCGGCCTCTGGGAGGTGCTTCCTCGCTTCCCATGCAGATTAACCGTCATGCGCAGTCCGCCCTCTCGGAACCTTCCAGAAATGGGCTGGGGTATCTGGGGGTCTCCTGCTCATGCGCAGATGGCAAATGAGTACGTGCGGTTCGTGCCCTAGAGACGCCCTTCTGCCCTTTTCGCACCCTTTTTACCCTGTGCAGGTGCACGAGGTTGTTTACTTCGCAGATGGCTCCCGGGGGCGCCAGCGCGGCATTGCCCGACACACCTTGGCAGCGGCAGCTTTGCAGCAGCAGCAGCAATGTCAAGACAAAACCGCATTTAGTACCGGTCCTCTACACCACCCCGTGTCTCAACATTGCAGCTTGGCAGCAGGAGAGAGAGAGAGAGAAAGAAAGCAAGCAAGCAAGGAAGGAAAGGAGAGAGAATTAGGGACGGGGGGGAAGTCGTGGGAACAACATGGGTTTGGGTAAAAAATAAAGTGCTTAACAGTGATTAAACAGAGGTCTTGCTCAATGCAAGCTTATTCTTTAACAACTTCAACAACATTTAACTTTACAAAACAGACATCAAAACTGAGTTAATGAGGTAGGATTGTTACAATAGGCATAAAACAGCTGGCAAATGCGCCGTGGATGTCAATATGCAATTTCCTCCTTCAGGAGAAACTGGGAAATGATGGGTACTGTGGTTGGCCACGGCCAATGGATGGCACGGATTTTCTTTATGCCGTCCGGCAAGGTGGTAGGAACAAATTGCATATTTGACACAACATGTCCGATTAATTGAACAAAGCAAGGAATTATACAAGAACATTAAGGCGGCAACTGCACCTAACAAATACAATATTAACTGTTTCACCCACGGTGCCCCCAGTAACCAGGACTACAAATCGCCACTCCAGCCATTCCAGGTTTGGACGAGGACGTGGGCTATTTTTCTGATATCTTTGGTTAACTGGAGAACTACTTCGCCTACATCATCTATTTCCAAACAACAGTTAGGAATATTTAATTTCCCACACACTTCTCCCTCTTCAGCTAACAGGTAATCTAAAAACCATGTGGTGCTGAAGGATTGCCGTGCGCATCTGTTGGGATTGCCAAGTTAGAAGATCTATCGTGTCAGCGGTTTTGTTGGTAATAATTTCTAGAGCCGCTTGTAGTCTGATTATTTCCCCATTTTTGCGTCCCGCCCAAATTTCCCTTAATGGATCGCGTCTTACAGGCAACACTTCTGTCTCCAAGGTTATCATATACCTTTATGCCTAACCGAGGTCCACTTGCTTCTGGCAAAAGGAAAAACAAAGGTCTGATAATCCCTATATAACAAATTCCCAACCACCCCGTGGGTAAAAATGTATATGCTGTGTGCCTGCATATCCAGTAATGCCCCTTCTTAGCTCCAATGCCCTGAGCAAATGGCCCGTTTATCCCTGGTGGGAATTGAAAGTAAGTTGCACCTCTGTGGCCCAGAGGGCTGAAGAAGGTGGTTGCCCCATCACCTATTTGGCCGGTACAATACCAAGCCCCAGAAGTGTATTCTGGTGGTAGGTTTGCCATAGCACATATAAGCACATTAAGACAAGAAGTATCTTTCCAACACAGGTTAAGAATGCCATTCTTGGCTGTTGTGTTTTCAACAATAAAGCTAATTATGATCGCAGCACACAATTACAAAAAATGATAAAAATAACTGTTATAACTACCACAGGTAGTATCGTTGAGGACACTCAAGCTCAACATAAGACAAGTCTTCTTCCCCAGTGCCCTCTTCCTTTTACATTGTTGACCTAAAAGGAAGGGAGGATCCACCTGGCATGGATTCTATGATCTTTCCCATGGGCATCAGTAGCTACCCATGCATACAGATTTTTTGAAGCTTTTAGTACTAGAGGTATTTGTCCCACAGTGGGTAAGTCCACTAGAACCGGTTGTCCCGGGTAATACAAGGGATTCCTCGGTTTCTTATTCTCCCCAGTCCCAGGTAAGAGGGATGGAGGATTAGGGCAAAAAGCAGCGAGTCTGGGGCAGCCATTTACTCCCCATCGTCCATTGACTTTAGTTACTGCATCAGATATTCGTCGCGCCCATCCGGGAATGTGCGGTCTCAGGGTTCGTTTTAAGAGTCCTGGGGTGCAGACGGGGTCTTGGGATAAGGGAGGAGGAACTTTGGGGTTTGAGGAAGATGGGGTTCCCCTTATCCTGTCCCAACTTCTTACCAAACCTTCCAGGTTGGGAGTTGGTAACCTATCCATGACTTCTCTGGGAATTCCCTTTGAAATGCCTTCTGCCCATAATAATTGTCTCCTGCTATCCAACACCCGTACCGGTTTCCCAGGATGTGGGTGTTGCAGTGATTTATATTGCCTCCCACTTTCCTCAACTCTTCTTATTTCTGCTTTATGCTTTGTTTCCCCCTGGCCAGTGAATCCCATACGCCTTCCGTAATTAATTAGCTCCTGTGCCACCTCCCCCCAAGTCATGTCGGGGGGGCCTCCCCTTCGTCTCAGTCGGGGAGTTCGTAATCGGTCTTGCAGCTGAACAGCATATAGTTTTAAAGCATCAGGAAGTCCCCTGATCAGAGGATGTGACCTCTCGGGGTCTGCCACACACTGCATGGGGGAGGGCTGCTGCAGAAGCAGCAAACGGTCATGCATCAATTGGAGGCAAGCAGTTTTCTGCACGCTTTCCAGAATGTGGCCCGCTGTGGGTGTTTTAATAGAAAAAGGGTCTCCTCTTTCCATTGGGTCTAATCCTCCTGCCCAGTAGGCTACCCTCTGGGTCAAGGACCATGGTTCCCTGTTATCATTTGTGGTTAGAAAGACTCTGGGTCCCCAATATCCTCTAGCTTCATCTTCGCTCAGCAGAATGCGATCCCCCCCGGTGAGGGAGACTCTCCACACATACTCAGTTTCAGTTTCCCGGGAGCCCCGGGAGTATTTTTCCGAAGTCCTGAGGGGAATAGGGGATCATACGCGTGGTACGTCGTTGAATACCCCCCTGACCATTGTCAGTGGTTTCCGTTTTAATCAAGGGTCTCATTACTACGTTCCCATCTCCAGGATAAAAGGAGTTCCTGCTGTCTTCTAATTCTTTAATTGGATATATGGATTTTAGATCAGATGCCTGTTTTCCGTCTAGTTCGGCCACATTCGAGAATCCCGGTTCACTATCATCAACCCCCCGCCTGTTTTCTTCCAATTCAGACCGCAGGATTCTCTCTCGGTCTAGTGAGTCTGATAAGATTATGTGAAGCCGCTGAGTATGGTTGCGCTCCGCAGTGAGTTGACTTTGCAAGTTTCTTACCTGTTCTTGCAAAGACTCAACTGTCTCTTTGGCTCGACTCCGGGAGTCTTGCAAGAACTCGATTGTCTCTTTGGCTTGACTCTGGGAGTTTCTTATGTGTTCTCCCAAGGACTCAATGGTCTTTTTATCACCTTGCCTCCCCCACCGGGCAGCAATTAGTGCCGCCCCTAAAACACCACAAACTGTTGCCTGAGCCATGCCAAGAGAGAGCAGGGCTTTATAGCCCTTCAGATTCTCAAAAAGAGGATTATCCTTCATTGTCAGATCCTCTGTACTACAAATTATTCACAAGCACAGCACACTGTCACGGGCCTGCCACTGCCATAAAGGGCACGGAGGCTGCTGTGACCTCACAAGCACAGCCAGCAGCCAGGGGCCTGCCATTGGCCTGTGAAGCACTGAGGCTGCAGTGACCTCACAAATACAGCGAGGAGCAAGAGGCCTGCCATTGCCCTATAAGGTACAGAGACAAATGTGACCTCAAAAGGCAGCCAGCAGACAGAGGCCTGCCACGGGCCTATCAGGAAATAGGACTGCTGTGACCTTACAAGCACAGCCAGCAGCTATGGGCCTGCCACTGGCCTATGAGGCACTGAGGCTGCTATGACCTCAACAAGCACAGTCAGCAGCCAGGGGCCTGCTGCTGGCCTCTCAGGCTGTAGGAGTGTTGTGACCTGACAAGCACAGCCAGCAGCTATGGGCCTGCCACTGGCCTATAGGGTACAGAGGCTGATGTGACCTCACAAGCACAGCCAGCAGCCATTGGCCTGCCACTGTCCAAACAGGCACTGAGGCTGCTTTGACCTAACCAGCACACCAAGCAGCCATTGGCGTCCCTCTGGCCTACAGGAAAAGGAGGCTGCTGTGACCTCACAAGCACAGCCAGCAGCCAGGGGCCTCCCACTGCACTATAAGGTACAGAGACAAATGTGACCTCAAAAGGCAGCCAGCAGACAGAGGCCTGCCACGGGCCTATCAGGAAATAGGACTGCTGTGACCTTACAAGCACAGCCAGCAGCTATGGGCCTGCCACTGGCTTATGATGCATGGAGGCTGCTGTGACCTCAAAAGCACACCAAGCAGCCATTGGCCGCCCATGGGCCTGTCAGGCACTGAGGCTGCTGTGACCTCACAAGCACAGCCAGCAGCTATGGGCCTGCCACTGGCCTATACAGCACTGAGGCTGCTGTGACCTCACAACCACAGTCAGCAGCCAGGGGCCTGCTGCTGGCCTATCAGGCTGTAGGAGTGTTGTGACCTGACAAGCACAGCCAGCAGCTATGGGCCTGCCTCTGGCCTACAGGAAAAGGAGGCTGCTGTGACCTCACAAGCACAGCGAGTAGCCAGGGGCCTCCCACTGCCCTATAAGGTACAGAGACAAATGTGACCTCAAAAGGCAGCCAGCAGACAGAGGCCTGCCACAGGCTTATCAGGCAATAGGACTGCTGTGATGTTACAAGCACAGCCAGCAGCTGTGGGTCTGCCACTGGCTATCAGGCACTCAGACTGCTGTGAGCTCACAAGCACAGCAAACAGCCATGAGCCTGCCACTGCCCTATAGGGCACAGAGGCTGCTGTGACCTCACGAGCACAGCCAGCAGCCAGGAGCCTGCCACTGGCCTGTGAAGCACTGAGACAAATGTGACCTCACAAGCACAGCAAACAGCCTTGGGCATCCCACTGGCATATCAGTCAATGGGACTGCTGTGACCTCACAAGCACAGCCAGCAGCTATGGGCCTGCCACTGGCCTCGGAGGCACTGAGGCTGCTGTGACCTCACAAGCACAGCCAGCAGGCACTGGCCTGCCCTTCGTATATCAGGCACTGAGGCTGCTGCTGTTGTCCGAAAAGCGGATTCGTTGCCCGGTGTGCAATAAGCCAATAATTACACACTCAGGAGAGACATTTGCTTATTTATTTCAGAGTTGCACAAGCCTGGGTGCTCGGTCGTTTCCCACAAATCAAGCACACACCCCCCCCCAACTTTTCAAGTAGCATTTATACAAACAAATTGCCAGATTTGCAATTTTCCCTTTTACACTGATTGGTTAGTGATTTCTTCATTCCCCGGGTCCCAACCCTGTCTCCCAAGGTCCTGATGAGGGGAGATCAATTAACACTGCCCCAGCAGGGACAGTAGGTGTTATCTCCCAAAGTCCTGACAAGGGGGAGATAGTCCAGACCCCTTAATTAACATTGTTTCAGCAGTGAGAGGAGGTTTTGCTTCCCAAGGTCCTGGTGCCCAAGCAGGCCTTATTTCAAAGCCTTGACATCCTCCCTTTCGGAGTGTGGGGCACAGGAATGCAGCCTGCTTGTAACTCCCTTATCTTTCCAGCCTGCACCAGCTCTGGGGCCCTTTCTTACTGAACTAGGAGTGCGGCCTAAGGCTTCAGCAAATTTAGCTACTCATGAAGCAAGTTTTATCTAAGTGGCTACCTCTAGACCACTTCAGACTTAATGTTAGAAGTTATCCTAATCTACCTAGTTCACGCATTCCTTCTGAGCTTCCCAGGGTTGTCTTGTAACAATTCCCCCCTTTGAGACTTATATGATCATTTTCATATTAGTCTCACTCTTTTAAAATCTTTCCCATATTAATTTTGTACAACATCTACAAATGCATTGAATCACTACATAAACGCATACAAAAACTACTAACACCATTCCCAAAACTGTTAAACACTTTTTAACCCATGAGCTCACGTCAGGGAACCAGGAAGTCAACCATTTCCATGTTTCTTCAAATCCAAAAGAGGTATCCTCTTTCTGAACCCCATGTAAGATTTCAGTCTGCTTCCAGATTTCATTTAGATCGGTAGAAATTCTCCCGCTTTGATCCACATATACACAGCAACTAGTATTTATTACTGTACATACTCCTCCCTGAGATGCCAATAACATCTCTAGAGCCATCCTGTTTTGGGTAGTTATTTTAGCAATTTCTGAAACCTCCTCTTGTAAAGCTGCAGTGGCATCAGAGGTTTTATTCCCTATTTTTTTCAATAACTGCTGAAATATTTACTATTGCTTTTTCAAGTTCACTCACTCCCAGTTGTGGAAACAGCCACCTTACGAATGACTGCAACCTAGTAGGTCGATCTATTAAAGGATTATTGACCCTCTTTTGTCTCCTTATGAATGTTCTTAGCCAGGATTTTTGGTATTTATTACTCAATTCTTTTCTTATAGTAACATTAGGGATTATTGCCCCTAAAGTACATGTCCCTGACCAATTAGGAGGTAGCACTTTTCGTGCCTTGTTTCCACACAACCAATACCATCCACTACCTTTTGGAACACGCCACCCATTTAGTTCCTTACTTGGCCACTTATAACCTATTCAGGTATCCGAGAGCAATCTTTATAACCTCCTACCTTAATGGCTCCAGTACAGTTGATCGGTTGCTTTCCATAAAGTATAGTTTTCTCCCACCATTTATTACTATTATTACATCTTTGGATACATTGATAATAATCTCCTGTCACACTCTGGACTTCCCATTCCTGTTTGGTTGTTTCATAGGCACTCCAATTAGTGGGAAGCCCTTGTTGGAAAGTTCAGGGAAGTGGGTACACACCCAGCAATCCCTCTGGTTAACTATCTTCATAGATTTCGTAATTACTTCCAAATGGAGATTGTGACTCCAAAATCCTTCCTGATTCCCTTTAATTGTTTGGCTCAGGTAACCTAGAAAAACTAACCACCACATTTCTCCCCTGGTTGTTAAGGAGAACATCATTTTTACACAGATACCGTAACAACAATATTAACCCTATTCCTAACAATCAGATTAAAGCATTTTTTCCCTGAATACAATCTAAATTTAAAACCGATT
The DNA here is from genome assembly GCF_036370855.1 of Dromaius novaehollandiae. Lineage (NCBI taxonomy): Eukaryota > Metazoa > Chordata > Aves > Casuariiformes > Dromaiidae > Dromaius > Dromaius novaehollandiae. Next base: position 798,740 of record NW_026991432.1, on the reverse strand, counting down.
CGCTTCTAATACATCTCATATATCTTTATATATTTTTAACTTTAGAGGTTGAACTTGTTCAGCTTTCCACGTCTCTCGAGGTACTGCTTTCACTCGGGTGTAATCTAAAAGTATAACTGGATGTACCTACGGAGAGAAGAACCTTTGCCATAGACAAGAGATAATCACTTAAAATTTGATCACCCTTAACGTGCATTTGAATTTCATTTCCAGTTAAATTTACAGTGTAAGGTTTGCCATACAGAATCTCAAATGGACTAACTTTCTCCCTAACCCTTGGGGTTATTCTGGTTCTTAATAATGCCAGAGGTAAAACATCAGTCCATTTCATCTGAGTCTCCTGACACAATTTTCCTACCTGTCTCTTAATTGTTTGATTCATTCTTTCCACTTTTCCACTGGATTGTGGCCTCCAGGGGGTATGTAAGTCCCATTTAATTTGTAGTATTTTTGAGATTTGTTGTACTATTTCTGCTATAAAATGAGGTCCCCTATCTGAAGAAAACCCTTCTGGTACCCTAAATCTTGGTATGATTTCTTTTAATAACATTTTCACTACCTCCCCTGCTTTAGTGGTACGACACGGGAAAGCCTCAGGCCATCCTGAAAAGGTGTCAACAATTACCAACAAATATTTATATCCATTACATCTTGGTAATTCAGAAAAATCAATTTGCCAGTAATCCCCAGGCATGAAGCCCCTTTTTACTTCCCCTGGGGGGGGCTTCTTCTGAATCCTGGGATTATTTCTAAGACAGATTTCACATTTTTGTGTAATACCCTTTGCAATTATTAACATACTAACTCCCACAGCAAATCTTTTAACTGTTTCAACCAATGCCTCAGCTCCCATGTGGGTACTACCATGTATTTGCTTCATCAGCTTCTTCATTATCGGCAAAGTTACCACACACTGTCCAGTAGATGTCACCCACCATCCTTCAGGAGTTTTTATGCATTTCAGTATTTCTGCTAATTTATTTTCTTTTTCAGTGTATACTGGAATTTCCATTTTTAACAGTCTCTCTGGAACTAATGCTGCCACTGACATGGATAATGCTGCCCTTTTTGCAGCCTCACCGGCCTGTTACGGAAATTAGGCTTGTCGGCCACCATAACAGGGCTTGACCCTAGGTTCCCCCAAGTAAAGTTCAGAGCCAAATCAAAACAAAGTAAATTTTAATCACACGCGTGCCGTAATTACAGCTCGAGCTGGGTGCCTCCGAAGAGGGACCCTAACATAAACAAATCCTGGGTAATTATAGTCTTTTCGACTTCCATTTCCCACCCCTCACGCGATAGTTAGACCAATAGTAATTTTTTGGTCTGGGGTCTCCTGCTCCTCATTGGGTCTCATCGTCTTTCTGAGGCAAGCTGGTTTTCTCCTTATTCTTGTTTTTTTGCAGTCTCTGATGACGGTTGTACTTCTGTTTTTGTTGGGTCTGGCGGTTGCCTCCCAAGGTCTTATTTTCCCCCATTGTTTTGGCGTCTTCCCTCTCGGAGTCGGTGACACAGGTGCGCAGACTGCGTGTGGCTCCCTTATCTTCCCAGCCTGAACGAGCTCTGAGGCACTATTTTTTATTAAACTAAGTAAAGATTCGTTACTTTTCCCACGCACGGCCTAAGGCTTCAGCAAATCTAGCCACTCATGCTAAGCAAGTTTTATGTAAGTTGTGCTAAGCAGCCATTTCTAGACAGTTTCAATTCACTATTCTTTAACAGTTTCCCCCCTTTGTTTTTATGAAGCATCCCTGCTAATATTTTAAACAGAGTTCTCGAAGTCTTTCGAGGCATACTATCACTTTCCATACTCTTATATATAATATGATCGTAAGCAATAGGCATAACACAGTTAAACTGAACACAACTACTACCGGGTGCAATACATGATTATAAATCCCTGTTGTGGTTGGTGACCACCCTAGAAGAGTTTCCCAGCCATGATGTTCTCCATCCCTTTTTACCCTTTCTAAGATATGATGTATCTCTTTTGCATCATGGTGAACAGTGATTAGAGTTTTCTGTCCACTGTTCCGGATGCGCTCTAGCAGTTGATGCAAATCATCATGTTGCAGTAGTTTCCTTACCAGGGTGAGATTCATCCCAATGGGAGTAGGTAGTAAATTTTGAATTAATGTATAATTAGATTGTAACAATTGATAAGACGTGATAGGAGCTGAATAACTGAAATCACATCCCATGATTTTGGTAAAGCTACAAATACAAATATTTCAATGATTACTCATATCTACTACAATGCCATCTATAACTATAAGACTACAAAAGGTTCTCATACGTACACACCCTCTCCCAATATATACAAGTATAGTTGCAGGTGTTTCATCAGGGTGTATTTCAAAGTGACAAACATTTTGCTCAGTGTCAAGACAAATGTCTTGGGCTTTGATGGTATTACTTTCACAAATAAACCCTTGCTGTTCCTGTACAATACATGCGCTAACGTCCACAGTTTGCCATTTATTTCCATTTCGTTGGGCCCATACTCTGTGTTCCAATGGATAGAGTATAGCTCCATTGTGATTTAATCCTAACGCAATGATTGGATATATTGTATATGTTGGAGCATTACGTATTGTTGAAACAAAGGCTGTGGCCTTAGTGTTGATAGGATCATAAGTAAAATTGACCAGATACCACCAGGATTGGAATTCCTTTTCAAATTCGGTCACATTATCCCAAATTACCTTTCGAATTTCAGTGGGTAAAGTGCCTTCTTCCCCTCCCTTATAATCGCTGCTGCCATAGATTGCATCCACAGTTGAGCTTGGATGCAACTGAGGGCCAGGGAAATATTAATTTGGGCTTCCCCAAGTGCATCCACTATCAAGTGGTGATCTTTTTCATTCATTTTTTCCCACTGAGGTAATATCTCGGATGAAAGCCATTGGTTAGTTCCTAATGCTAATAGAGAAGACCTCAATGGATGTTTTAATCTGTATAAGTCACTTGTTGTTGTGCTCAGTTTATTTACGAGTACTTCAGCATCTATACTGTTTAGGACTCCCAATCCTGTTCCTATGATACCGGTCACATCTCTCCTTGTTCATTTTGGAGAGGTGAGGGTTCGCCTATGTAACCACGCCGTCCATCCCACATAGGACGTACCTAAGAATGGTGAACAGGTCGGTTTGATTGTAGAGATATAATTTGCATTAATAGCTCTACTCGTTTGAGAGACCATGATGGATTAAATAACACTCGTTGTTGGCCTGTATTTCTAATCACATACGGTCCAATTTCAAAGATTTGTGGGGATAAGGTTTTCTTACTCTTCATGGTAACAGAGTTATTTATATTGGTGGAAATAATTGTAGTCAGGGTAGGTATTGCTGTACTGGGCTCAATAATGTCTATTTTAAATTCAAATGATAGTCCCACATTGTGGTGAGCCCACAGGCAAACTATAAAAACAGGTTGTTCTAAGGTAAAATTGTACCAACAATCCAGTTTTTCAGTGGCACAAATTTTCCTTTCTTTTTCATTTGATTTGATTTTAGTGAGAGAGATTTGAGTTGCCTTCTCATGGGTGGACCCGTTGATCACTCGACACCCTATCTTTATTTCCTTTCCTGTCCTTCCCAGGAGTTGGGGAAGTTGGTTAGTATTATCCCAGTTCCATTCATTTTCTGAGTATACTTCAGTTCCATGCATGAGCAGGGTTGAGAGGTTTAAGTTTTTATCAGAACTTAATCTCATACTTCCGGTATACTTAACACGGGCCTGGGACCATGGCCACTCTAAGGTTCTTTGACCACAGGTTACAGAAAGTAGCATCAAGCTTTACGTGGTTGTTTTCACTGTTCTGCTGCAACCTCTGCTGTGTTTGCTTCTTGGACTGTCACTCGTTTCACGTGAGAGTGGTGAATCCAATTCTCTTTTCCTAGAATTTTAACAGCGCAGTAAGAACTTAACAATACAGTATAGGGTCCTTCCCATTTTGGTTCTAGTTTTGTTTTTCGCGAGAATACCTTTATCAACACTTTATCTCCAGGCTGTATAGCATGTGCCTGAATGTCTGATGGCACCGGCTGAAACCACTGAGCCTGATTTTGCAAGGCCTTAAACCGTTCTTGTAAGGCTAGTACCTATTGTGTTACTCGTTCATCTCCGTCTAATAGGCTGGTCTTAGCAGGGATATAAGTCCCTGGTATCGCTAAATGTCTCCCAAAAAGAATTTCTGCTGGTGGTAGTCCTATGGGTTGCCGTGGAGAATTTCGAACATCCCACAGAGCTAAGTTTAATGCCTCTGGCCATTTTAGGCTAGCATGTGTGCATATTCTTGCTATTTTCTCTTTTAATGTTCTATTCATTCTTTCTACTTGTCCTGAAGATTGTGGGTGATAAGGAGCATGTAGGTTTCTTTTTATTCCTAACGATTTACATAACTGATTGATTATGCTTGCTGTAAAATGGGCACCCCTGTCTGAATCAATGGCTTCTGGGACCCCATACCTGGGTATGATTTCCTTCAGTAAGGCTTTTACCATTCCCCCTGTGTCAGCCTTTCTTGTTGGAAAAGCTTCTACCCAGCCTGATAACTGATCTATTATCACTAACAAGTGTTTCTATCCATAGACAGATGGCATATCTGCATAAGCTATTTGCAGCTTCTGGAAAGGGAAGTAAGCCCATGGTCGTCCCCCCCAAATCTGAGCTTGGCTTGTTATTTGAAAACTTCTGGCAGGTCGGGCAGCTATTTGTTATTCTTCTAGCAGCTGCATAGATTCCTGGAGCAGCCCATACTTTCTGTACCTGTTTAGCTATTCCCTCGGCTCCCCCATGAGCTTTATCGTGAAACCACCTAGCTATAGTAATTAAATATTTTTTTGGTAGAATTGGTTTTTCCCCAATTGTCCATATTCCGTCACCATTTTGTTTTGCTTCCCACTGTTCCCATTGTTTTTTCTCTTCCACTGAGCAGTCTTTTTCATACATAGTTTTGGGGTCTATTAAGTTTGGCCACTCACTCTGGTCCATCCTTGGAACTGCCCCCATACATTCTCTCAGAGGTTGTTGAGCTGCAGCCCTCGCAGCAGCGTTGGCTAGAGCATTTCCTCTGCTAATTTCTGTAGTGTCTTTAGTATGGGCTGGGCAGTGTATTACCGCAATTTCTTTGGGCAGTTGAACTGCTTCCAGCAAATTACGTATTTCTTCTCCATTAGCTAATTTCTTTCCTGATGACGGCAAGAATCCTCGTTCTTTCCATAACATCCCTGTTGCATGACACACTCCAAATGCATATTTAGAGTCGGTATAGATATTTACCCGCAAGCTCTTACCTATTTTTTGCTGCTTGGGTCAATGCTATTAATTCTGCTCCTTGAGCACTTACTGATGGAGACAAAGGATTGGCCTCGAGCACCTCAAAGACGTTAGTGACAGCATAGCCGGAGTGACGTCTTCCGTCCAAATAATAGGATGACCCATCTGTAAACAGAACTAAGTCCGGGTTCTCCAAAGGTTCATCTTTAAGGTCCTCCCGGGGCTTGCTCGAGCTGACGACCACCTGCTCACAGGAATGATGTGGCTCTCCGTCCTCCGGTTGAGGCAATAGCGTTGCTGGATTCAAAATATTGCATCTTTTGAAAGTCACATTATCTGCATGCAGTATTATCAGTTCATAGCGGTCAGCTCTCTGTGGGGATAGTGCTTGAGTCGCATATTGCTTCATTAACAGTTCTACTTCATGTGGCACATACACAGTCAATGAATGACCCAAAACCACAGGTCGTGTTTTTTTCAATAAGAGCTGCAGTAGCTGCTATTGCTCTGATGCGTCCTGGAGTGCCTTTAGCTACCTCATCTAGTTGCGTGGAGTAATAGGCCACTGGTCTACGGTGAGGGCCTAGTTTTTGGGTGAGTACCCCACTTGCTACTCCCTGTCGCTCATGGACAAATAATTCAAATAGTTTGCTATAATCTGGTAACCCGAGAGCAGGGGCTGAAACCAACGCTTTTTTCACAGATGTAAAAGCTTTCTCCCTTTCTGGGCCCCAGGCCAAAGGCTCTATTTCCTCCTTTTTTGTTGCCTGTACCAGAGGCTTAGTAAATTCTGCTAACCCCGGAATCCACGGTCGGCAGAATCCTACAGCTCCTAAAAATCCCCTAAGCTGTTTTTTTGTTACAGTACGAGGCATATCAAGAATTGTCTTTACTCGTTCTGGATCAACTAACCTGTGTCCTTCTCTTAAGATAAAACCCAAATATTTTACCTCTCTTTGACACAGCTGGAGTTTAGACAGAGATGCTCGATGCCCTTTTTCTGCAAGAGCGTTACACAGAGAAACAGTATCTTTCAAACATGTCTCATAATCTTTACTTGCTAATAACAAATCATCTACATATTGTATTAATGCAGAATGTCCTGGAAGTTCGATATCTGAGAGGTCATTTTTAAGTATACGCGAAAAAACAGTCGGAGACCCAGTAAATCCCTGTGGCAGCCTTGTCCAAGTTAATTGTTGTCCCTTCCAAGTGAAAGCAAAGAGATCTTGGCTATCTTCAGCTATCGGTATACTAAAAAAGGCTGCTGTTAGGTCAATCACAGTAAAATAAGTTGCCCAGTGGGGTATCTGTAGTAAAATGGTTGATGGGTCGGGGACTACTGGATGTGGAGCAACTAAGTCTTGTACAAAGCGATACTCTGGATCACCATCAGCATCTTGCCTGTTCTTTTTAACTGGCAGAATTGGGGTGTTATATGGGGATTCACAGACTCTAAGGATACCCATTTTCAGATAATGATCAGTTTGTTTTTGGATACTCTTCTCTCTTCCTTTGGGATAGGATATTGTTTAACTGCAGGAGGCAATCCCCCCTTTGTTTTTATCGAGACTGGACTGGCTGATTTCAGTAGTCCCACATCCATTCCTGAAGAGCTCCATAATTTTTTAGAAACTGATTCTAAACCTGTTGGAATTTGCAGATTAGTTGACTCTGGTTCTGGTGTCTTAGCCAGAACACATGAACCCATAATTATTAGCTTTATCCCTTCCGGCTGTAAGCAGATCTGAGTATCCAAGGCTTGCAGGAGATCTCTCCCCAAAAGGCATATAGGTGCGTCTGTGGAAATTATAAAACGTCCCCACACTGTTTTACCCCCAATAGTGAGTAATAAGGGCTTAGATAACATTCATTCGCCCTTTCCCATCACTCCTTGCATCACTATTTTATCTGATGATTTGCATCCTTTAGGCTCAAAATTTAAAAGGGAAAGGGTGGCTCCAGTATCCACTAGAAAGGGAACTTCTAAACCTTCAGTATTGCCATTACGTGACCCTCAAAATCCAAAACTACATCCCATAAATTTACTCCAATTTCCACAGTATTTTCTGAGTCTCCTGTTTCCTCTCATTGTGGATTGACTGGGAATCGCCTGGTCTCCTCCTTAGTGTTTGATTGTCTCATGCCAGTTCCTCTGTTCCTAACTACACGGGGCCTCACTGGGCACTCCTGCTGCCAGTGTCCTTGTTCCCCACAATAATAACAAACATCATTAACTCCTGACTGTACAGCATGTTCGCTTTGACTCCATCTCTCCTGGCTCTTTCACCTCCCCTCCCCCTGGGTCCTCTAAATCCATCTCTTAACACAGCTGCTAACACACTAACTTCCTCTTTTTTTTGCTGTCTCTTTTCTTTTGCCCTCTCCTCCTCTCGACTATTATACACAAATGTGGCTAAACGTATTATTTCATCCATTCGCTTTCCTGGCCAGTCAGGAACATGTTTGGAAAACTACTTTCTAATGTCCAGGGCTGCTTGGTCTACAAATGTGGAAAACATTAGCGGCCTGTTAGCCTCGGCTTCTGGGTCTAGTCCTCCCCCATACGTTCTGACTTGCTTAATTAGCCTAGCAAAGTAAGCCAAGGGGTGTTCCTCTGCCTGTTGCTGACACTCCCTTACTTGCAGTCTTTTGTCCTGCCAAACGTATAGCTTCTTCTAAGCCCTCTCTGGCTAATTGCAACTGCCTGTAATCTGCATCTACATTATGATTCCATCCGGGGTCCACAGCTGGCCAGGCTGTTTGAGCAGCCCCAACACCCCTCTCTGCTGCCCAACGGCGGTTTGCATCCAAAATTGAGCACCTTTCATCTGGAGTGAACACAGATTCAAGGAGCGTTTGTACATCTCCCCAGGTAGGGTCATACGCCCCCACAATTCCCCTTAATTGGGCACTTTTCTCTTGCTCCCTGGGAACCGCAGTCACACCACCCGAGTCTTTAACTGCTAGGACTACTGTCCCTTGGCAGCGGGCAGCTTTTCAGCCGATGGGTGCCCCAATCGGTTCCCAGGCTACACGCACTCACACACACACACACACACACACAAACACACAGTGCTGTTTACACTCACACCAGTCACGGTGACTCTAGATTTCGGTCTTACAGTTTTGCAGTGCGCCTTATGCTGATCAGGCTGCGCACCCCTCCTCCAGCCAGACCGAGCTGGGACTTAGACCCACTCTAACCCTGGGGATGGGACTCACGCCCGTCCCCCTGGTACGCCTTATGGTGGCCAGTCCTCATACCCCCTTCAGTGCACTGTTACCAGACCAGAATTTAGAATTTAGGCGGGAGTTTAAGACTCACCTTCTCGGTGCCTCTCGTTGCCAAAGATCCCAGGTGAACTCACCCGATGGTGCCAGATGATCGTTTGGAGATGAGAAGCCCGACAGTCGTCGCCTAGGGTCCCATCTGGGGTGCCAAACTATTATGGAAAATAGGCTTGTCGGCCACCATAACAGGGCTCGACCCTAGGTTCCTGCAGAAAAGTTCAGAGTCAAATCAAAACAAATTAGATAATTTTAATAATGCGCATGCCGTAATTACAGCTCGAGCTGGGTGCCTCCGAAGAGGGACCCCAACATAAACAAATTCTGGGTAATTATAGTCTTTTCGACTTCCATTTCCCACCCTCACGTGATAGTTAGCCCAATAGTAATGTTTTGGTCTGGGGTCTCCTGCTCCTCATTGGGTCTCATCGTCTTTCTGAGGCAAGCTGGTTTTCTCCTTATTCTTGTTTGGCTGCTGGCTGTACTTGTGATGTCACGGAAGTACCAGTGCCTGATAGGCCAGTGACAGCTCCACGCCTGCTGGCTGCGTTATGAGGTCACGTTTGTCTCGGGGCCTCATAGGGCAGTTGGAAGCCCATGCCTGCTGGCTGTGCTTGTGAGGTCACAGCAGTCCTGTTGCCTGATAGGCCAGTTCGAGGCCAATGACTGCTGGGTGGGCTTATGAGGTCAGAGAAGCCTCAGTGCCCTATAGGGCAGTGGCAGGCCCATAGCTGCTACCTGGGCTTGTGAGGTCACAGCAGCCTCCATGCCCTTGAGGGCAGTGGCAGGCCCCTGACTGTTTATTGTGCTTCTGAGTTGACAGCAGCGCCAGCACCTGACTGGGCAGTTGGAGGCCAATGGCTGCTGCCTGTGCTTGTGAGGTCAAATCAGCCTCCGGGCTGTATAGGCTAGTGGCAGGCCCTTGGCTGTTGGCTGTGCTTGTGAGGTCACAGCAGCCTCAGTGCCCTATAGGGCAGTGGCAGGCCCCTAGCTGCTGGCTGTGCTTGGGAGGTCACAGCAGCCGCAGGGCTTCACAGGCCACTAGCAGGCCCCTGGCTACTCGCTGTGCTTGTGAGGTCACAACACTCCTACAGCCTGACAGTCCAGTGGCAGACCCACAGCTGCTGGCTTTGCTTGTGAGGTCACAGCAGCCTCAGTGTCTTATAGGGCAGTGGCAGGCCCCTGGCTGCTGGCTGTGCTTGTGAGGTCACAGCAGTCCTACAGCCTGACAGTCCAGTGGCAGGCACGCAGCTGCTGGCTTTGCTTGTGAGGTCACAGCAGCCTCAGTGTCTTATAGGGCAGTGGCAGGCCCCTGGCTGCTGGCTGTGCTTGTGAGGTCAAATCAGCCTCCGTGCCCTTTCTGGCAGTGTCAGCCCCGTGACAGTGCACTCTGCTTGTGAGGTCAGAGCCTCATCGGGCAGTGGAAGGCCAATGGCTACTGGCTGTGCTTGTGAGGTCACAGCAGCCTCCTTTTCCTGTAGGCCAGAGGGAGGCCAATGACTGCTTGGTGTGCTGGTTAGGTCAAAGCAGCCTCAGTGCCTGTTTGGACAGTGGCAGGCCCATAGCTGCTGGCTGTGCTTGTCAGGTCACAACACTCCTACAGCCTGAGAGGCCAGCAGCAGGCCCCTGGCTGCTGACTGTGCTTGTTGAGGTCATAGCAGCCTCAGTGCCTCATAGGCCAGTGGCAGGCCCATAGCTGCTGGCTGTGCTTGTAAGGTCACAGCAGTCCTATTTCCTGATAGGCCCGTGGCAGGCCTCTGTCTGCTGGCTGCCTTTTGAGGTCACATTTGTCTCTGTACCTTATAGGGCAATGGCAGGCCTCTTGCTCCTCGCTGTATTTGTGAGGTCACTGCAGCCTCAGTGCTTCACAGGCCAATGGCAGGCCCCTGGCTGCTGGCTGTGCTTGTGAGGTCACAGCAGCCTCCGTGCCCTTTATGGCAGTGGCAGGCCCGTGACAGTGTGCTGTGCTTGTGAATAATTTGTAGTACAGAGGATCTGACAATGAAGGATAATCCTCTTTTGAGAATCTGAAGGGCTATAAAGCCCTGCTCTCTCTTGGCATGGCTCAGGCAACAGTTTGTGGTGTTTTAGGGGCGGCACTAATTGCTGCCCGGTGGGGGAGACAAGGTGATAAAAAGACCATTGAGTCCTTGGGAGAACACATAAGAAACTCCCAGAGTCAAGCCAAAGAGACAATCGAGTTCTTGCAAGACTCCCGGAGTCGAGCCAAAGAGACAGTTGAGTCTTTGCAAGAACAGGTAAGAAACTTGCAAAGTCAACTCACTGCGGAGCGCAACCATACTCAGCGGCTTCACATAATCTTATCGGACTCACTAGACCGAGAGAGAATCCTGCGGTCTGAATTGGAAGAAAACAGGCGGGGGGTTGATGATAGTGAACCGGGATTCTCGAATTTGGCCGAACTAGACGGAAAACAGGCATCTGATCTAAAATCCATATATCCAATTAAAGAATTAGAAGACAGCAGGAACTGCTTTTATCCTGGAGATGGGAACGTAGTAATGAGACCCTTGATTAAAACGGAAACCACTGACAATGGTCAGGGGGGTATTCAACGACGTACCATGCGTATGATCCCCTGTTCCCCTCAGGACTTCAGAAAAATACTCCCGGGGCTCCCGGGAAACTGAAACTGAGTATGTGTGGAGAGTCTCCCTCACCGGGGGGGGGATCGCATTCTGCTGAGCGAAGATGAAGCTAGAGGATATTGGGGACCCAGAGTCTTTCTAACCACAAATGATAACAGGGAACCATGGTCCTTGACCCAGAGGGTAGCCTACTGGGCAGGAGGATTAGACCAATGGAAAGAGGAGACCCTTTTTCTATTAAAACACCCACAGCGGGCCACATTCTGGAAAGCGTGCAGAAAACTGCTTGCCTCCAATTGATGCATGACCGTTTGCTGCTTCTGCAGCAGCCCTCCCCCATGCAGTGTGTGGCTGACCCCGAGAGGTTACATCCTCTGATCAGGGGACTTCCTGATGCTTTAAAACTATATGCTGTTCAGCTGCAAGACCGATTACGAACTCCCCGACCGAGACGAAGGGGAGGCCCCCCCGACATGACTTGGGGGGAGGTGGCACAGGAGCTAATTAATTACGGAAGGCGTATGGGATTCACTGGCCAGGGGGAAACAAAGCATAAAGCAGAAATAAGAAGAGTTGAGGAAAGTGGGAGGCAATATAAATCACTGCAACACCCACATCCTGGGAAACCGGTACGGGTGTTGGATAGCAGGAGACAATTATTATGGGCAGAAGGCATTTCAAAGGGAATTCCCAGAGAAGTCATGGATAGGTTACCAACTCCCAACCTGGAAGGTTTGGTAAGAAGTTGGGACAGGATAAGGGGAACCCCATCTTCCTCAAACCCCAAAGTTCCTCCTCCCTTATCCCAAGACCCCGTCTGCACCCCAGGACTCTTAAAACGAACCCTGAGACCGCACAATCCCGGATGGGCGCGACGAATATCTGATGCAGTAACTAAAGTCAATGGACGATGGGGAGTAAATGGCTGCCCCAGACTCGCTGCTTTTTGCCCTAATCCTCCATCCCTCTTACCTGGGACTGGGGAGAATAAGAAACCGAGGAATCCCTTGTATTACCCGGGACAACCGGTTCTAGTGGACTTACCCACTGTGGGACAAATACCTCTAGTACTAAAAGCTTCAAAAAATCTGTATGCATGGGTAGCTACTGATGCCCATGGGAAAGATCATAGAATCCATGCCAGGTGGATCCTCCCTTCCTTTTAGGTCAACAGTGTAAAAGGAAGAGGACACTGGGGAAGAAGACTTGTCTTATGTTGAGCTTGAGTGTCCTCAACGATACTACCTGTGGTAGTTATAACAGTTATTTTTATCATTTTTTGTAATTGTGTGCTGCGATCATAATTAGCTTTATTGTTGAAAACACAACAACCAAGAATGGCATTCTTAACTTGTGTTGGAAAGATACTTCTTGTCTTAATGTGCTTATATGTGCTATGGCAAACCTACCACCAGAATACACTTCTGGGGCTTGGTATTGTACCGGCCAAATAGGTGATGGGGCAACCACCTTCTTCAGCCCTCTGGGCAACAGAGGTGCAACTTACTTTCAATTCCCACCAGGGATAAACGGGCCATTTGCTCAGGGCATTGGAGCTAAGAAGGGGCATTACTGGATATGCAGGCACACAGCATATACATTTTTACCCACGGGGTGGTTGGGAATTTGTTATATAGGGATTATCAGACCTTTGTTTTTCCTTTTGCCAGAAACAAGTGGACCTCGGTTAGGCATAAAGGTATATGATAACCTTGGAGACAGAAGTGTTGCCTGTAAGACGCGATCCATTAAGGGAAATTTGGGCGGGACGCAAAAATGGGGAAATAATCAGACTACAAGCGGCTCTAGAAATTATTACCAACAAAACCGCTGACACGATAGATCTTCTAACTTGGCAATCCCAACAGATGCGCACGGCAATCCTTCAGCACCACATGGTTTTTAGATTACCTGTTAGGTGAAGAGGGAGAAGTGTGTGGGAAATTAAATATTCCTAACTGTTGTTTGGAAATAGATGATGTAGGCGAAGTAGTTCTCCAGTTAACCAAAGATATCAGAAAAATAGCCCACGTCCCAGTCCAAACATGGAATGGCTGGAGTGGCAATTTGTAGTCCTGGTTACTGGGGGCACCGTGGGTGAAACAGTTAATATTGTATTTGTTAGGTGCAGTTGCCGCCTTAATGTTCTTGTATAATTCCTTGCTTTGTTCAATTAATCGGACATGTTGTGTCAAATATGCAATTTGTTCCTACCACCTTGCCGGACGGCATAAAGAAAATCCGTGCCATCCATTGGCCGTGGCCAACCACAGTACCCATCATTTCCCAGTTTCTCCTGAAGGAGGAAATTGCATATTGACATCCACAGCGCATTTGCCAGCTGTTTTATGCCTATTGTAACAATCCTACCTCATTAACTCAGTTTTGATGTCTGTTTTGTAAAGTTAAATGTTGTTGAAGTTGTTAAAGAATAAGCTTGCATTGAGCAAGACCTCTGTTTAATCACTGTTAAGCACTTTATTTTTTACCCAAACCCATGTTGTTCCCACGACTTTCCCCCCGTCCCTAATTCTCTCTCCTTTCCTTGCTTGCTTGCTTGCTTTCTCTCTCTCTCTCTCCTGCTGCCAAGCTGCAATGTTGAGACACGGGGTGGTGTAGAGGACCGGTACTAAATGCGGTTTTGTCTTGCCGCTGCCAAGGTGTGTCGGGCAATGCTGCGCTGGCGCCCCCGGGAGCCGTCTGCGAAGTAAACAACCTCGTGCACCTGCACGGGGTAAAAAGGGTGCGAAAAGGGCAGAAGGTCGTCTCTAGGGCACGAACCGCACGTACTCATTTGCCATCTGCGCATGAGCAGGAGACCCCCAGATACCCCAGCCCATTTCTGGAAGGTTCCGAGAGGGCGGACTGCGCATGACGGTTAATCTGCATGGGAAGCGAGGAAGCACCTCCCAGAGGCCGGGCAAGAACCTATAAAAACTGCAGACTGTGTGAATGGGGGGGCTTGCTTGCGACGACTGAAGAACTCGAGCAGAGTCAGCGGAACCAGATGGGAGCTTCCCCCCTCTGCCCCCCCGCCCCGCCGCAAGGACTCCCAAAAGAAGAGGACCAACGGGACGCCACTGGATCCACGGGTGGTGATATCTTTCTCTCTCTCTCTTCCCCTTTTCCTCTCTTTTTCCCTAAACGTGTGACGCGGGACATGTCTCGTTAGTTGATTCCATTTTGCCTTAATAAATCTTAAACTGGTTGGCTGGTGTCGTTTTCACCTTAATTGAGTGCAAGGGCATCACGAACTTGGTCGTTGGTCCTAAGGGGAGGGAGGTCGTCCTGAACGACTCCTTTCGGGCCGCGACACGTGTCTGATAGGTCACTGGCAGGCCCATAGCTGCTGGCTGTGCTTGTGAGGTCACAGCAGTCCTACAGCCTGATAGGCCAGTGGCAGACCCACAGCTGCTGGCTTTGCTTGTGAGGTCACAGCAGCCTCAGTGTCTTATAGGGCAGTGGCAGGCCCCTGTCTGCTGGCTGTGCTTGTGAGGTCACAGCAGCCTCAGTGCTTCACAGGCCAGTGGCAGGCACGTGGCTGCTGGCTGTGCTTTTCAGGTTACAGAAGCTTCAGTGCCAGGTATGCCAGTTCGAGGCCAATGACTGCTGGGTGGGCTTGTGAGGTCAGAGAAGCCTCAGTGCCCTATAGGGCAGTGGCAGGCCCATAGCTGCTCACTGGGCTTCTGAGGTCACAGCAGCCTCCATGCCCTTTAGGGCAGTGGCAGGCCCCTGACTATTTACTGTGCTTCTGAGTTGACAGCAGCGTCAGCGCCTCATCAGGCAGTTGGAGGCCAATGGCTGCTGGCTGTGCTTGTGAGGTCACAGCAGCCTCAGTGCCTGACAGGCCCATGGGAGGCCAATGTCTGCTTGGTGTGCTTTTGAGGTCACAGCAGCCTCCGTGCCTCATAGGCCAGTGGCAGGCCCGAAGCTGCTGGCTGTGCTTGTAACGTCACAGCAGTCCTATTTCCTGATAGGCTTGTGGCAGGCCTCTGTCTGCTGGCTGCCTTTTGAGGTCACATTTGTCTCTGTACCTTATAGGGCAGTGGGAGGCCTCTGGCTCCTCGCTGTGCTTGTGAGGTCCCATCAGCCTCCTTTTCCTGTAGGCCAGAGGGAGGCCAATGGCTGCTTGGTGTGCTGGTGAGGTCAGAGCAAACTCAGTGCCTGTTTGGACAGTGGCAGGCCAATGGCTGCTGGCTGTGCTTGTGAGGTCACAGCAGCCTCCGTTCCCTATAGGCCAGTGGCAGGCCCATAGCTGCTGGCTGTGCTTGTGAGGTAACAGCAGTCCTAGTTCCTGATAGGGCCGTGGAAGGCCCCTGTGTGCTGGATGCCTTTTGAGGTCACATTTGTCTCTGTACCTTATAGGTCAGTGGGAGGCCCCTGGCTACTCGCTGTGCTTGTGAGGTCACATCAGCCTCCTTTTCTTGTAGGCCAGTGGCAGACCAAATGCTGCTGGCTGTGCTTGTCAGGTCACAACACTCCTACAGCCTGATTGGCCAGCAGCAGGCCCCTGGCTGCTGGCTGTGCTTGTGAGGTCACAGCAGCCTCAGTGCCTCATAGCACAGTGGCAGGCCCATAGCTGCTGGCTGTGCTTGTGAGGTCACAGCAGCCTCAGTGCCCTATAGGGCAGTGGCAGGCCCTTGGCTGCTGCCTGGGCTCGTGAGGTCACAGCAGCCTCCGTTCCCTTTAGGCCAGTGGCAGGCCCCTGGCTACTGCCTGTGCTTGTCAGGTCACAGCAGTCCTATTGCCTGATAGGCAAGTGGCAGACCCACAGCTGCTGGCTTTGCTTGTGAGGTCACAGCAGCCTCAGTGTCTTATAAGGCAGTGGCAGGCCCCTGGCTGCTGGCTGTGCTTGTGAGGTCACAGCAGCCTCAGTGCTTCACAGGCCAGTGGCAGGCTCATGGCTGCTTTCTGTGCTTGTCAGGTCACAGCAGCCTCAGTGCTTCTCAGGGCAGTGGCAGGCTCCTGGCTGCTGGCTGTGGTTGTGAGGTCACAGCAGCCTCAGTGCCTCCTAGGCCAGTGGCATGCTCCTGGCTGCTCCTGTGCTTGTGAGGTCACAGCAGCCTTAGTGCCTCTGAGGCCACTGGCTAGCTCATGGCTGCTGGCGGTGCTTGTGAGGTCACAGCAACCTCAGTGCCTCCTAAGCCAGTGGCAGGCCCCTGACTGCTGGCTGTGCTGGTGAGGTCACAGCAGCCTCAGTGCCTCCTAGGCCAGTGGCAGGCTCATGGCTGCTGGCTGTGTTTGTGAGGTCACAGCAGCCTCAGTGCCTCCAAGGCCAGTGGCAGGCTCTTGGCTGCTGGCTGTGCTTGTGAGGTCACAGCACCCTCAGTGCCTCATAGGCCAGTGGCAGGCTCATGGCTGCTGGCTGTGCTTGTGAGGTCACAGCAGCCTCAGTGCCTCCCAGGCGACTGGCAAGCTCATGGCTGCTGGCTGGGCTTGTGATGTCACAGCAGCCTCCGTGCCTGATAAGCCACTGGTAGGCTAATGGTTGCTAGGTGTGCTTGTGAGGTCACAGTAGCCTCAGTGCCTCCTAGGCCAGTGTCAGGCTCATGGCTGCTGGCTGTGCTTGTGAGGTCACAGCAGCCTCAGGGCCTCATAGGTTAGGGGCAGGCGCCCCCTTCTGTTTGTACTTGTCAGGTCACAACAGCCTCCGTGCCTCCTAGGCCAGTGACAGACCCACAGCTGCTGGCTGTGCTTGTAAGGTCACAGCAGTCCTATTTCCTGATAGGCCTGTGGCAGGCCTCTGTCTGCTGACTGCCTTTTGAGGTCATATTTGTCTCTGTATCTTATAGGGCAGTGGTAGGATCCTGGCTGCTGGCTGTGCTTGTGAGGTCACAGCAGCCTCAGTGCCTCCGAGGCCAGTGGCAGGCTCATGACTGCTTTCTGTGCTTGTGAGGTCACAGCAGCCTCCGTGCCTCAAAGGCCAGTGCCAGGCTCATGGCTGCTTTCTGTGCTTGTCAGGTCACAGCAGCCTCAGTTCTTCTCAGGGCAGTGGCAGGTTCCTGGCTGCTGGCTGTGCTTGTCAGGTGACAGCAGCCTGAGTGCCTCCGAGGCCAGTGGCATGCTCCTGGCTGCTCCTGTGCTTGTGAGGTCACAGCAGCCTCCATGCCTCCTTGGCCACTGGCTAGCTCATGGCTGCTGGCGGTGCTTGTGAGGTCACAGCAACCTCAGTGCCTCCTAAGCCAGTGGCAGGCCCCTGACTGCTGGCTGTGCTGGTGAGGTCACAGCAGCCTCAGTGCCTCCTAAGCCAGTGGCAGGCTCATGGCTACTGGCTGTGCTTGTGAGGTCACAGCAGCCTCAGTGCCTCCTAGGCCAGTGGCAGGCTCTTGGCTGCTGGCTGTGCTTGTGAGGTCACAGCACCCTCAGTGCCCCATAGGGCAGTGGCAGGCTCATGGCTGCTGGGTGGGCTTGTGAGGTCACAGCAGCCTCAGGGCCTCATAGGTTAGGGGCAAGCGCTCCCTTCTGTTTGTGCTTGTCAGGTCACAGCAGCCTCACTGCCTCCTAGGCCAGTGGCAGTCCCCTTCCTGCTGGTTGTGCTTTTGAGGTCACAGCAGCCTGAGTGCCTCCTATGGCAGTGGCAGGCTCCTGGCTGCTGGCTGTGCTGGTGAGGTCACAGCAGCCTGAGTGCCTCATAAGTTAGTCTACAGCGCCTCCTGCTGGCTGTGCTTGTGAGGTCACAGCAGCCTCCGTGCCTCCGAGGCCAGTGTCAGGCTCATGGCTGCTGGCTGAGCTTGGCAGGTCACAGCAGTCTGAGTGCCTCCTAGGCCAGTAGCAGGCTCCTGGCTGCTGGCTGTGCTTGTGAGGTCACAGCAGCCTCAGTGCCTCCTATGGCAGTGGCAGGCTCCTGGCTGCTGGCTGTGCTTGTGAGGTCACAGCAGCCTCAGTGCCTCCGAGGCCAGTGTCAGGCTCATGGCTGCTGGCCGAGCTTGGGAGGTCACAGCAGCCTGAGTGCCTCCTAGGTCAGAAACAGGCTCCTGGCTGCTGGCTGTGCTTGTGAGGTCACAGCAGCCTCATTGCCTCCTAGGCCAGTGGCAGGCTCATGGCTGCTGGCTGTGCTTGTGAGGTCACAGCAGCCTCAGTGCCTCCTAGGTCAGAAACAGGCTCCTGGCTGCTGGCTGTGCTTGGGAGGTCACAGCAGCCTCATTGCCTCCGAGGCCAGCGGCAGGCTCATGGCTGTTGGATGTGCTTGTGAGGTCACAGCAGCCTCATTGCCTCCGAGGCCAGCGGCAGGCTCATGGCTGCTGGCTGTGCTTGTGAGGTCACAGCAGCCTCAGTGCCTCCTAGGCCAGTGGCAGGCTCATGGCTGCTGGCTGTGCTTGTGAGGTCACAGTAGCCTCAGTGCCTCCTAGGCCGGTAGCAGGCTCACAGCTGCTGGCTGTGCTTGTGAGGTCACAGCAGCCTCAGTGCCTCCTAGGCCAGTGGCAGGCTCCTGGCTGCTGGCTGTGCTTGTGAGGTCACAGCAGCCTCACTGCCTCCTACGCCAGTGTCAGGCTCCTGGCTGCTGGCTGCGCTTGTGAGGTCACAGCAGCCTCAGTGCCTCCTAGGCCAGTGGCAGGCCCATAGCTGCTGGCTGTGCTTGTCAGGTCACAGCAGTCCTATTCCTGATAGGCCCGTGGGAGGCCTCTGTCTGCTGGCTGCCTTTTGAGGTCACATTTGTCTCTGTACCTTATAGGGCAGTGGGAGGCCGCTGGCTACTCGCTGTGCTTGTGAGGTCACATCAGCCTCCTTTTCCTGTAGGCCAGTGGCAGACCCACAGCTGCTGGCTTTGCTTGTGACGTCACAGCAGCCTCAGTGTCTTACAGGCAGTGGCAGGCTCATGGCTGCTGGCTGTGCTTGTGAGGTCACAGCAGCCTCCATGCCTTTTATGGCAGTGGCAGGCTCGCGACAGTGTGCTGTGCTTGTGAGGTCAGATCAGTGTCAGCGCCTCATCGGGCAGTGGAAGGCCAATGGCTGCTGGCTGTGTTTGTTAGGTCACATCAGCCTCCGTTCCCTATAGGCCAGTGGCAGGCCCTTCACTGCTGGCTGTGCTTGTGAGCTCACAGCAGTGTCAGCGCCTCATCAGGCAGTGGCAGGCCCCTGGCTGCTGGCTGTGCTTGTGAGGTCACAGCAGTCCTATTGCCTGATAGGTCTGTGGCAGGCCAATGGCTGCTGGCTGTGCTTGTGAGGTCACAGCAGTCTGAGTGACTGTTAGGCCAGTGGCAGGCCTCTGGCTGCTGGCTGATTTTGTGAGGTCACAGCAGCCTCAGTGCCTCATATGTCAGTGCGATGCCCTGGCTGCTGGCTGCTGGCTGTGCTTGTGAGGTCACAGCAGTCCTGTTGCCTGATAGGCCAGTGGCAGGCCCATGGCTGCTGGCTGCGTTTTGAGGTCACCTTTGTCTTAGTGCCTCATTGGCCAGTGGGATGCCCATGGCTGCTGGCTGTACTTGTGATGTCACGGAAGTACCAGTGCCTGATGGGGCAGGGACAGCTCCATGCCTGCTGGCTGCGTTATGAGGTCACTTTTGTCTCGGGGCCTCATAGGGCAGTTGGATGCCCATGCCTGCTGGCCGTGCTTGTCAGGTCACAGCAGTCCTGTTGCCTGATAGGCCAGTTCAAGGCCAATGACTGCTGTGAGGTCAGAGAAGCCTCAGTGCCCTATAGGCCAGTGGGAGGCCCATAGCTGCTGGCTGTGCTTGTGAGGTCACAGCAGCCTCAGTGCCCTATAGGGCAGTTTCAGGCCCATACATGCTGGCTGTGCTTGTGAGGTCACAGCAGCCTCAGTGCTTCACAGGCCAATGGCAGGCCCCTGGCTGCTGGCTGTGCTTGTGAGGTCACAGCAGCCTCCATGCCCTTTATGGCAGTGGCAGGCCCGTGACAGTGTGCTGTGCTTGTGAATAATTTGTAGTACAGAGGATCTGACAATGAAGGATAATCCTCTTTTTGCGAATCTGAAGGGCTATAAAGCCCTGCTCTCTCTTGGCATGGCTCGGGCAACAGTTTGTGGTGTTTTAGGGGCGGCACTAATTGCTGCCCGGTGGGGGAGGCAAGGTGATAAAAAGACCATTGAGTCCTTGGGAGAACACATAAGAAACTCCCAGAGTCGAGCCAAAGAGACAATCGAGTTCTTGCAAGACTCCCGGAGTCGAGCCAAAGAGACAGCTGAGTCTTTGCAAGAACAGGTAAGAAACTTGCAAAGTCAACTCACTGCGGAGCACAACCTTACTCAGCGGCTTCACATAATCTTATCAGACTCACTAGACCGAGAGAGAATCCTGCGGTCTGAATTGGAAGAAAACAGGCGTGGGGTTAATGATAGTGAACCGGGATTCTCGAATTTGGCCGAACTAGACGGAAAACAGGCATCTGATCTAAAATCCATATATCCAATTAAAGAATTAGAAGACAGCAGGAACTGCTTTTATCCTGGAGATGGGAATGTAGTAATGAGACCCTTGATTAAAACGGAAACCACTGATAATGGTCAGGGGGTATTCAACGACGTACCACGCGTATTATCCCCTATTCCCCTCAGGACTTGGCTAAAATACAGGAAAAATACTCCCGGGGCTCCCGGGAAACTGAAACTGAGTATGTGTGGAGAGTCTCCCTCACCGGGGGGGATCGCATTCTGCTGAGCGAAGATGAAGCTAGAGGATATTGGGGACCCAGAGTCTTTCTAACCACAAATGATAACAGGGAACCATGGTCCTTGACCCAGAGGGTAGCCTACTGGGCAGGAGGATTAGACCCAATGGAAAGAGGAGACCCTTTTTCTATTAAAACACCCACAGCGGGCCACATTCTGGAAAGCGTGCAGAAAACTGCTTGCCTCCAATTGATGCATGACCGTTTGCTGCTTCCGCAGCAGCCCTCCCCCATGCAGTGTGTGGCAGACCCCGAGAGGTTACATCCTCTGATCAGGGGACTTCCTGATGCTGTTCAGCTGCAAGACCGATTACGAACTCCCCGACTGAGACGAAGGGGAGGCCCCCCCGACATGACTTGGGGGGAGGTGGCACAGGAGCTAATTAATTACGGAAGGCGTATGGGATTCACTGGCCAGGGGGAAACAAAGCATAAAGCAGAAATAAGAAGAGTTGAGGAAAGTGGGAGGCAATATAAATCCCTGCAACACCCACATCCTGGGAAACCGGTACGGGTGTTGGATAGCAGGAGACAATTATTATGGGCAGAAGGCATTTCAAAGGGAATTCCCAGAGAAGTCATGGATAGGTTACCAACTCCCAACCTGGAAGGTTTGGTAAGAAGTTGGGACAGGATAAGGGGAACCCCATCTTCCTCAAACCCCAAAGTTCCTCCTCCCTTATCCCAAGACCCCGTCTGCACCCCAGGACTCTTAAAACGAACCCTGAGACCGCACAATCCCGGATGGGCGCGACGAATATCTGATGCAGTAACTAAAGTCAATGGACGATGGGGAGTAAATGGCTGCCCCAGACTCGCTGCTTTTTGCCCTAATCCTCCATCCCTCTTACCTGGGACTGGGGAGAATAAGAAACCGAGGAATCCCTTGTATTACCCGGGACAACCGGTTCTAGTGGACTTACCCACTGTGGGACAAATACCTCTAGTACTAAAAGCTTCAAAAAATCTGTATGCATGGGTAGCTACTGATGCCCATGGGAAAGATCATAGAATCCATGCCAGGTGGATCCTCCCTTCCTTTTAGGTCAACAGTGTAAAAGGAAGAGGACACTGGGGAAGAAGACTTGTCTTATGTTGAGCTTGAGTGTCCTCAACGATACTACCTGTGGTAGTTATAACAGTTATTTTTATCATTTTTTGTAATTGTGTGCTGCGATCATAATTAGCTTTATTGTTGAAAACACAACAGCCAAGAATGGCATTCTTAACTTGTGTTGGAAAGATACTTCTTGTCTTAATGTGCTTATATGTGCTATGGCAAACCTACCACCAGAATACACTTCTGGGGCTTGGTATTGTACCGGCCAAATAGGTGATGGGGCAACCACCTTCTTCAGCCCTCTGGGCAACAGAGGTGCAACTTACTTTCAATTCCCACCAGGGATAAACGGGCCATTTGCTCAGGGCATTGGAGCTAAGAAGGGGCATTACTGGATATGCAGGCACACAGCATATACATTTTTACCCACGGGGTGGTTGGGAATTTGTTATATAGGGATTATCAGACCTTTGTTTTTCCTTTTGCCAGAAACAAGTGGACCTCGGTTAGGCATAAAGGTATATGATAACCTTGGAGACAGAAGTGTTGCCTGTAAGACGCGATCCATTAAGGGAAATTTGGGCGGGACGCAAAAATGGGGAAATAATCAGACTACAAGCGGCTCTAGAAATTATTACCAACAAAACCGCTGACACGATAGATCTTCTAACTTGGCAATCCCAACAGATGCGCACGGCAATCCTTCAGCACCACATGGTTTTTAGATTACCTGTTAGGTGAAGAGGGAGAAGTGTGTGGGAAATTAAATATTCCTAACTGTTGTTTGGAAATAGATGATGTAGGCGAAGTAGTTCTCCAGTTAACCAAAGATATCAGAAAAATAGCCCACGTCCTCGTCCAAACATGGAATGGCTGGAGTGGCGATTTGTAGTCCTGGTTACTGGGGGCACCGTGGGTGAAACAGTTAATATTGTATTTGTTAGGTGCAGTTGCCGCCTTAATGTTCTTGTATAATTCCTTGCTTTGTTCAATTAATCGGACATGTTGTGTCAAATATGCAATTTGTTCCTACCACCTTGCCGGACGGCATAAAGAAAATCCGTGCCATCCATTGGCCGTGGCCAACCACAGTACCCATCATTTCCCAGTTTCTCCTGAAGGAGGAAATTGCATATTGACATCCACAGCGCATTTGCCAGCTGTTTTATGCCTATTGTAACAATCCTACCTCATTAACTCAGTTTTGATGTCTGTTTTGTAAAGTTAAATGTTGTTGAAGTTGTTAAAGAATAAGCTTGCATTGAGCAAGACCTCTGTTTAATCACTGTTAAGCACTTTATTTTTTACCCAAACCCATGTTGTTCCCACGACTTCCCCCCCGTCCCTAATTCTCTCTCCTTTCCTTCCTTCCTTGCTTGCTTTCTTTCTCTCTCTCTCTCTCCTGCTGCCAAGCTGCAATGTTGAGACACGGGGTGGTGTAGAGGACCGGTACTAAATGCGGTTTTGTCTTGACATTGCTGCTGCTGCTGCAAAGCTGCCGCTGCCAAGGTGTGTCGGGCAATGCCGCGCTGGCGCCCCCGGGAGCCGTCTGCGAAGTAAACAACCTCGTGCACCTGCACGGGGTAAAAAGGGTGCGAAAAGGGCAGAAGGGCGTCTCTAGGGCACGAACCGCACGTACTCATTTGCCATCTGCGCATGAGCAGGAGACCCCCAGATACCCCAGCCCATTTCTGGAAGGTTCCGAGAGGGCGGACTGCGCATGACGGTTAATCTGCATGGGAAGCGAGGAAGCACCTCCCAGAGGCCGGGCAAGAACCTATAAAAACTGCAGACTGTGTGAATGGGGGGGCTTGCTTGCGACGACTGAAGAACTCGAGCAGAGTCAGCGGAACCAGACGGGAGCTTCCCCCCTCTGCCCCCCCGCCCCGCCGCAAGGACTCCCAAAAGAAGAGGACCAACGGGACGCCGCTGGATCCACGGGTGGTGATATCTTTCTCTCTCTCTCTTCCCCTTTTCCTCTCTTTTTCCCTAAACGTGTGACGCGGGACATGTCTCGTTAGTTGATTCCATTTTGCCTTAATAAATCTTAAACTGGTTGGCTGGTGTCGTTTTCACCTTAATTGAGTGCAAGGGCATCACGAACTTGGTCGTTGGTCCTAAGGGGAGGGAGGTCGTCCTGAACGACTCCTTTCGGGCCGCGACACGTGTCTGATAGGTCACTGGCAGGCCCATAGCTGCTGGCTGTGCTTGTGAGGTCACAGCAGTCCTATAGCCTGATAGGCCAGTGGGATGGCTCCTGGCTGTTGGCTGTCCTTGTGAGGTCATAGCAGCATCAGTGCCTCATAGGCCAAAGGGAGTCCCCTGGCTGCTGGCTTTGCTTGTGAGGTCACAGCAGCCTCAGTGTCTCATAGGGCAGTGGCAGGCCCCTGGCTGCTGGTTGTGCTTGTGAGGCCATGTTTGTCTCCGTGCTTCACAGTTCAGTGGCAGGCCCACAGCTGCTGCCTGTGCTTGTGAAGGCACAGGAGTCCTAGTTCCTCATACACCAGGGGCAGGCCCATGGCTGCTGGCTGTGCTTGTGAGGTCACAGCAGTATGAGTGCCTGATAGCCAGTGCGAGGTCCATAGCTGCTGGTTGTGCTTGTGAGGTCAGAGAAGCCTCAGTGCCTCATAGGCCAGTGGCAGGCCCATAGCTGCTGGCTGTGCTTGTGAGGTCACAGCAGTCCTATTTCCTGATAGGCCCGTGGGAGGCCCCGTCTGCTGGCTGCCTTTTGAGGTCACATTTGTCTCTGTACCTTATAGGGCAATGGCAGGCCTCTGGCTCCTCGCCGTGCTTGTGAGGTCACAGCAGCCTCAGTGCCCTATAGGCCAGTGGCAGGCCCATAGCTGCTGGCTGTGCTTGTGACGTCACAGCAGCCTCAGTGTCTTATAGGGCAGTTGGATGCCCATGCCTGCTGGCCATGCTTGTGAGGTCACAGCAGCCTCAGTGCCTCATAGGCGAGAGAAAGGCCCCTGGCTGCTGGCTGTGTTTGTGAGTGTTAAAGAATAGTGAATTGAAACTGTCTAGAAATAGCTGCTTAGCACAACTTACATAAAACTTGCTTAGCATGAGTGGCTAGATTTGCTGAAGCCTTAGGCTGCATGTGGGAAAAGTCCCAGCTCGGTCCGGCCGGAGGAGGGTTGTGCAGCCTGATCAGCATAAGGCGCACTGCAAAACTGTAAGACCGAAATCTAGAGTCACCGTGACTGGTGTGAGTGTAAACAGCACTGTGTGTTTGTGTGTGTGTGTGTGTGTGTGTGTGTGAGTGCGTGTAGCCTGGGAACCGATTGGGGCACCCGTCGGCTGAGAAGCCGCCTGCTGCGAAGGGACAGCAGTCCTAGCAGTTAAAGACGCGGGTGGTGTGAGTGCAGTTCCCAGAGAGCGAGAGAAAGAGAGGGAGAGAAATAGTGTGTGTGATCACACCAGCTACAGGGACTGGTGTTACCGGGAAGGAAGTGCACTGCCTGATTTGCTTAAGACGCACTTTTCAGGAACTCAATATGGGAAATAATTTCGGCATAGAAAAGGGGACGCCCTTAGCCGAAATTTTGGTAAACTGGAGTAAGATTGATGGTACCAAAAATTTAGGGAGAAAAAGGTTAGTCCAACTATGTCAGGAGGATTGGCCGTTCCTGACTAAGGAAGGTAATCTGGCAGAGCGATGGCCACCCCAGGGGTCCTTCAGTTACCAGGAACTAACTTTCCTGCGTCATCATTTGCAGAATAGGTTCCCCAGACAAATGGATTACTGGTATGTATGGGACAACTGGGCATTTGCTAGATGAAAAGAGGCGCCTAGGAAAGAGAGACTCTTTCCTCAGAATGCTGTAAGTACCGCAGCTGCTGAAACGCTTGTGGAAACTATTCCACCCTATGCGCTACCCTCTGCTTCAGCTTCCCTACACCCCCGCTTGCCTTCCGCCCCCGCCTTTCAAGCTCCTCTGGAAGGCCTTCCTGTGCCAGGAGTGCCCCCACCCGGTCTGGAAGGGGTACCTCGGGTCGCCACAACACGAGTTTACCGACCCTGGAGACCCCAAGATTTAATTATATGGAGTCAACGGCTCCCCAGACTTAGGGATGATCCAGAAAGAGTGTTACAAATCATAAGGGGAATTATGCGGGCGTATGACCCTACCTGGGGAGATGTACAAATGCTCCTTGAATCTGTGTTCACTCCAGATGAAAGGTGCTCAAGTTTGGATGCAAACCACCGTTGGGCAGCAGAGAGGGGTGTGTTGGGGCTGCTCAAACAGCCTGGCCAGCTGTGGACCCCGGATGGAATCATAATGTAGATGCAGATTACAGGCAGTTGCAATTAGCCAGAGAGGGCTTAGAAGAAGCTATACGTTTGGCAGGACAAAAGACTGCAAGTAAGGGAGTGTCAGCAACAGGCAGAGGAACACCCCTCGGCTTTCTTTGCTAGGCTAATTAAGCAAGTCAGAATGTATGGGGGAGGACTAGACCCAGAAGCCGAGGCTAACAGGCCGCTAATGATTTCCACATTTGTAGACCAAGCAGCCCCGGACATTAGAAAGTAGTTTTCCAAACATGTTCCTGACTGGCCAGGAAAGCGAATGGATGAAATAATACGTTTAGCCACATTTGTGTATAATAGTCGAGAGGAGGAGAGGGCAAAAGAAAAGAGACAGCAAAAAAAGAGGAAGTTAGTGTGTTAGCAGCTGTGTTAAGAGATGGATTTAGAGGACCCAGGGGGAGGGGACGTGAAAGAGCCAGGAGAGATAGATGGAACCAAAGTGAACGTGCTGTACAGTCAGGAGTTAATGATTGTTATTATTGTGGGGAACAAGGACACTGGCAGCAGGAGTGCCCAGTGAGGCCCCGTGTAGTTAGGAACAGAGGAACCGGCATGAGACAATCAAACACTAAGGAGGAGACCAGGCGATTCCCAGTCAATCCACAATGAGAGGAAACAGGAGACTCAGAAAATACTGTGGAAATTGGAGTAAATTTATGGGATGTAGTTTTGGATTTTGAGGGTCACGTAATGGCAATACTGAAGGTTTAGAAGTTCCCTTTCTAGTGGATACTGGAGCCACCCTTTCCCTTTTAAATTTTGAGCCTAAAGGATGCAAATCATCAGATAAAATAGCGATGCAAGGAGTGATGGGAAAGGGCGAATGAATGTTATCTAAGCCCTTATTACTCACTATTGAGGGTAAAACAGTGTGGGGACATTTTATAATTTCCACAGACGCACCTATATGCCTTTTGGGGAGAGATCTCCTGCAAGCCTTGGATACTCAGATCTGCTTACAGCCGGAAGGGATAAAGCTAATAATTATGGGTTCATGTGTTCTGGCTAAGACACCAGAACCAGAGTCAACTAATCTGCAAATTCCAACAGGTTTAGAATCAGTTTCTAAAAAATTATGGAGCTCTTCAGGAATGGATGTGGGACTACTGAAATCAGCCGGTCCAGTCTCGATAAAAACAAAGGGGGGATTGCCTCCTGCAGTTAAACAATATCCTATCCCAAAGGAAGCAGAGAAGAGTATCCAAAAACAAACTGATCATTATCTGAAAATGGGTATCCTTAGAGTCTGTGAATCCCCATATAACACCCCAATTCTGCCAGTTAAAAAGAACAGGCAAGATGCTGATGGTGATCCAGAGTATCGCTTTGTACAAGACTTAAGGGCTATAAACCAACATGTAGTTGCTCCACATCCAGTAGTCCCCGACCCATCAACCATTTTACTACAGATACCCCACTGGGCAACTTATTTTACTGTGATTGACCTAACAGCAGCCTTTTTTAGTATACCGATAGCTGAAGATAGCCAAGATCTCTTTGCTTTCACTTGGAAGGGACAACAATTAACTTGGACAAGGCTGCCACAGGGATTTACTGGGTCTCCGACTGTTTTTTCGCGTATACTTAAAAATGACCTCTCAGATATCGAACTTCCAGGACATTCTGCATTAATACAATATGTAGATGATTTGTTATTAGCAAGTAAAGATTATGAGACATGTTTGAAAGATACTGTTTCTCTATGTAACGCTCTTGCAGAAAAAGGGCATCGAGCATCTCTGTCTAAACTCCAGCTGTGTCAAAGAGAGGTAAAATATTTGGGTTTTATCTTAAGAGAAGGACACAGGTTAGTTGATCCAGAACGAGTAAAGACAATTCTTGATATGCCTCGTACTGTAACAAAAAAACAGCTTAGGGGATTTTTAGGAGCTGTAGGATTCTGCCGACCGTGGATTCCGGGGTTAGCAGAATTTACTAAGCCTCTGGTACAGGCAACAAAAAAGGAGGAGATAGAGCCTTTGGCCTGGGGCCCAGAAAGGGAGAAAGCTTTTACATCTGTGAAAAAAGCGTTGGTTTCAGCCCCTGCTCTCGGGTTACCAGATTATAGCAAACTATTTGAATTATTTGTCCATGAGCGACAGGGAGTAGCAAGTGGGGTACTCACCCAAAAACTAGGCCCTCACCGTAGACCAGTGGCCTATTACTCCACGCAACTAGATGAGGTAGCTAAAGGCACTCCAGGATGCATCAGAGCAACAGCAGCTACTGCAGCTCTTATTGAAAAAAACATGACCTGTGGTTTTGGGTCATTCATTGACTGTGTATGTGCCACATGAAGTAGAACTGTTAATGAAGCAATATGCGACTCAAGCACTATCCCCACAGAGAGCTGACCGCTATGAACTGATAATACTGCATGCAGATAATGTGACTTTCAAAAGATGCAATATTTTGAATCCAGCAACGCTATTGCCTCAACCGGAGGACGGAGAGCCACATCATTCCTGTGAGCAGGTGGTCGTCAGCTCGAGCAAGCCCCGGGAGGACCTTAAAGATGAACCTTTGGAGAACCCGGACTTAGTTCTGTTTACAGATGGGTCATCCTATTATTTGGACGGAAGACGTCACTCCGGCTATGCTGTCACTAACGTCTTTGAGGTGCTCGAGGCCAATCCTTTGTCTCCATCAGTAAGTGCTCAAGGAGCAGAATTAATAGCATTGACCCAAGCAGCAAAAAATAGGTAAGAGCTTGCGGGTAAATATCTATACCGACTCTAAATATGCATTTGGAGTGTGTCATGCAACAGGGATGTTGTGGAAAGAACGAGGATTCTTGCCGTCATCAGGAAAGAAATTAGCTAATGGAGAAGAAATACGTAATTTGCTGGAAGCAGTTCAACTGCCCAAAGAAATTGCGGTAATACACTGCCCAGCCCATACTAAAGACACTACAGAAATTAGCAGAGGAAATGCTCTAGCCAACGCTGCTGCGAGGGCTGCAGCTCAACAACCTCTGAGAGAATGTATGGGGGCAGTTCCAAGGATGGACCAGAGTGAGTGGCCAAACTTAATAGACCCCAAAACTATGTATGAAAAAGACTGCTCAGTGGAAGAGAAAAAACAATGGGAACAGTGGGAAGCAAAACAAAATGGTGACGGAATATGGACAATTGGGGAAAAACCAATTCTACCAAAAAAATATTTAATTACTATAGCTAGGTGGTTTCACGATAAAGCTCATGGGGGAGCCGAGGGAATAGCTAAACAGGTACAGAAAGTATGGGCTGCTCCAGGAATCTATGCAGCTGCTAGAAGAATAACAACTAGCTGCCCGACCTGCCAGAAGTTTTCAAATAACAAGCCAAGCTCAGATTTGGGGGGGGGGACGACCATGGGCTTACTTCCCTTTCCAGAAGCTGCAAATAGATTATGCAGATATGCCATCTGTCTATGGATACAAACACTTGTTAGTGATAGTAGATCAGTTATCAGGCTGGGTAGAAGCTTTTCCAACAAGAAAGGCTGACACAGGGGGAGTGGTAAAAGCCTTACTGAAGGAAATCATACCCAGGTATGGGGTCCCAGAAGCCATTGATTCAGACAGGGGTGCCCATTTTACAGCAAGCATAATCAATCAGTTATGTAAATCGTTAGGAATAAAAAGAAACCTACATGCTCCTTATCACCCACAATCTTCAGGACAAGTAGAAAGAATGAATAGAACATTAAAAGAGAAAATAGCAAGAATATGCACACATGCTAGCCTAAAATGGCCAGAGGCATTAAACTTAGCTCTGTGGGATGTTCGAAATTCTCCACGGCAACCCATAGGACTACCACCAGCAGAAATTCTTTTTGGGAGACATTTAGCGATACCAGGGACTTATATCCCTGCTAAGACCAGCCTATTAGACGGAGATGAACGAGTAACACAATAGGTACTAGCCTTACAAGAACGGTTTAAGGCCTTGCAAAATCAGGCTCAGTGGTTTCAGCCAGTGCCATCAGACATTCAGGCACATGATATACAGCCTGGAGATAAAGTGTTGATAAAGGTATTCTCGCGAAAAACAAAACTAGAACCAAAATGGGAAGGACCCTATACTGTATTGTTAAGTTCTTACTGCGCTGTTAAAATTCTAGGAAAAGAGAATTGGATTCACCACTCTCACGTGAAACGAGTGACAGTCCAAGAAGCAAACACAGCAGAGGTTGCAGCAGAACAGTGAAAACAACCACGTAAAGCTCGATGGGATACACGACTTCCCCAGGGTAATCTGTTCGGACTCGCCTCACTAACACAAATCTCTTTCCCTTTACTGCACCCTGCTGTTTCAAACCCTGGCAATGCTACTTTCCCTAAGCTGTGGTCAAAGAACCTTAGAGTGGCCATGGTCCCAGGCCCGTGTTAAGTATACCGGAAGTATGGGATTAAGTTCTGATAAAAACTTAAACCTCTCAGCCCTGGTCATGCATGGAACTGAAGTATACTCAGAAAATGAATGGAGCTGGGATAATACTAACCAACTTCCCCAACTCCTGGGAAGGACAGGAAAGGAAATAAAGATAGGGTGTCGAGTGATCAACGGGTCCACCCATGAGAAGGCAACTCAAATCTCTCTCACTAAAATCAAATCAAATGAAAAAGAAAGGAAAATTTGTGCCACTGAAAAACTGGATTGTTGGTACAATTTTACCTTAGAACAACCTGTTGTTATAGTTTGCCTGTGGGCTCACCACAATGTGGGACTGTCATTTAAATTTAAAATAGACATTATTGAGCCCAGTACAGCAATACCTACCCTGACTACAATTATTTCCACCAATATAAATAACTCTGTTACCATGAAGAGTAAGAAAACCTTATCCCCACAAATCTTTGAAATTGGACCGTATGTGATTAGAAATACAGGCCAACAACGAGTGTTATTTAATCCATCATGGTCTCTCAAACGAGTAGAGCTATTAATGCAAATTATATCTCTACAATCAAACCGACCTGTTCACCATTCTTAGGTACGTCCTATGTGGGATGGACGGCGTGGTTACATAGGCGAACCCTCACCTCTCCAAAATGAACAAGGAGAGATGTGACCGGTATCATAGGAACAGGATTGGGAGTCCTAAACAGTATAGATGCTGAAGTACTCGTAAATAAACTGAGCACAACAACAAGTGACTTATACAGATTAAAACATCCATTGAGGTCTTCTCTATTAGCATTAGGAACTAACCAATGGCTTTCATCCGAGATATTACCTCAATGGGAAAAAATGAATGAAAAAGATCACCACTTGATAGTGGATGCACTTGGGGAAGCCCAAATTAATATTTCCCTGGCCCTCAGTTGCATCCAAGCTCAACTGTGGATGCAATCTATGGCAGCAGCGATTATAAGGGAGGGGAAGAAGGCACTTTACCCACTGAAATTCGAAAGGTAATTTGGGATAATGTGACCGAATTTGAAAAGGAATTCCAATCCTGGTGGTATCTGGTCAATTTTACTTATGATCCTATCAACACTGAGGCCACAGCCTTTGTTTCAACAATACGTAATGCTCCAACATATACAATATATCCAATCATTGCGTTAGGATTAAATCACAATGGAGCTATACTCTATCCATTGGAACACAGAGTATGGGCCCAACGAAATGGAAATAAATGGCAAACTGTGGACGTTAGCGCATGTATTGTACAGGAACAGCAAGGGTTTATTTGTGAAAGTAATACCATCAAAGCCCAAGACATTTGTCTTGACACTGAGCAAAATGTTTGTCACTTTGAAATACACCCTGATGAAACACCTGCAACTATACTTGTATATATTGGGAGAGGGTGTGTATGTATGAGAACCTTTTGTAGTCTTATAGTTATAGATGGCATTGTAGTAGATATGAGTAATCATTGAAATATTTGTATTTGTAGCTTTACCAAAATCATGGGATGTGATTTCAATTATTCAGCTCCTATCACGTCTTATCAATTGTTACAATCTAATTATACATTAATTCAAAATTTACTACCTACTCCCATTGGGATGAATCTCACCCTGGTAAGGAAACTACTGCAACATGATGATTTGCATCAACTGCTAGAGCGCATCCGGAACAGTGGACAGAAAACTCTAATCACTGTTCACCATGATGCAAAAGAGATACATCATATCTTAGAAAGGGTAAAAAGGGATGGAGAACATCATGGCTGGGAAACTCTTCTAGGGTGGTCACCAACCACAACAGGGATTTATAATCATGTATTGCACCCGGTAGTAGTTGTGTTCAGTTTAACTGTGTTATGCCTATTGCTTACGATCATATTATATATAAGAGTATGGAAAGTGATAGTATGCCTCGAAAGACTTCGAGAACTCTGTTTAAAATATTAGCAGGGATGCTTCATAAAAACAAAGGGGGGAAACTGTTAAAGAATAGTGAATTGAAATTGTCTAGAAATGGCTGCTTAGCACAACTTATATAAAACTTGCTTAGCATGAGTGGCTAGATTTGCTGAAGCCTTAGGCCGTGCGTGGGAAAAGTAACGAATCTTTACTTAGTTTAATAAAAAATAGTGCCTCAGAGCTCGTTCAGGCTGGGAAGATAAGGGAGCCACACGCAGTCTGCGCACCTGTGTCACCGACTCCGAGAGGGAAGACGCCAAAACAATGGGGGAAAATAAGACCTTGGGAGGCAACCGCCAGACCCAACAAAAACAGAAGTACAACCGTCATCAGAGACTGCAAAAAAACAAGAATAAGGAGAAAACCAGCTTGCCTCAGAAAGACGATGAGACCCAATGAGGAGCAGGAGACCCCAGACCAAAAAATTACTATTGGTCTAACTATCGCGTGAGGGGTGGGAAATGGAAGTCGAAAAGACTATAATTACCCAGGATTTGTTTATGTTAGGGTCCCTCTTCGGAGGCACCCAGCTCGAGCTGTAATTACGGCACGCGTGTGATTAAAATTTACTTTGTTTTGATTTGGCTCTGAACTTTACTTGGGGGAACCTAGGGTCGAGCCCTGTTATGGTGGCCGACAAGCCTAATTTCCGTAACAGGCCGATGAGGCTGCAAAATTATCCATGTCAGTGGCAGCATTAGTTCCAGAGAGACTGTTAAAAATGGAAATTCCAGTATACACTGAAAAAGAAAATAAATTAGCAGAAATACTGAAATGCATAAAAACTCCTGAAGGATGGTGGGTGACATCTACTGGACAGTGTGTGGTAACTTTGCCGATAATGAAGAAGCTGATGAAGCAAATACATGGTAGTACCCACATGGGAGCTGAGGCATTGGTTGAAACAGTTAAAAGATTTGCTGTGGGAGTTAGTATGTTAATAATTGCAAAGGGTATTACACAAAAATGTGAAATCTGTCTTAGAAATAATCCCAGGATTCAGAAGAAGCCCCCCCAGGGGAAGTAAAAAGGGGCTTCATGCCTGGGGATTACTGGCAAATTGATTTTTCTGAATTACCAAGATGTAATGGATATAAATATTTGTTGGTAATTGTTGACACCTTTTCAGGATGGCCTGAGGCTTTCCCGTGTCGTACCACTAAAGCAGGGGAGGTAGTGAAAATGTTATTAAAAGAAATCATACCAAGATTTAGGGTACCAGAAGGGTTTTCTTCAGATAGGGGACCTCATTTTATAGCAGAAATAGTACAACAAATCTCAAAAATACTACAAATTAAATGGGACTTACATACCCCCTGGAGGCCACAATCCAGTGGAAAAGTGGAAAGAATGAATCAAACAATTAAGAGACAGGTAGGAAAATTGTGTCAGGAGACTCAGATGAAATGGACTGATGTTTTACCTCTGGCATTATTAAGAACCAGAATAACCCCAAGGGTTAGGGAGAAAGTTAGTCCATTTGAGATTCTGTATGGCAAACCTTACACTGTAAATTTAACTGGAAATGAAATTCAAATGCACGTTAAGGGTGATCAAATTTTAAGTGATTATCTCTTGTCTATGGCAAAGGTTCTTCTCTCCGTAGGTACATCCAGTTATACTTTTAGATTACACCCGAGTGAAAGCAGTACCTCGAGAGACGTGGAAAGCTGAACAAGTTCAACCTCTAAAGTTAAAAATATATAAAGATATATGAGATGTATTAGAAGCGAATCGGTTTTAAATTTAGATTGTATTCAGGGAAAAAATGCTTTAATCTGATTGTTAGGAATAGGGTTAATATTGTTGTTACGGTATCTGTGTAAAAATGATGTTCTCCTTAACAACCAGGGGAGAAATGTGGTGGTTAGTTTTTCTAGGTTACCTGAGCCAAACAATTAAAGGGAATCAGGAAGGATTTTGGAGTCACAATCTCCATTTGGAAGTAATTACGAAATCTATGAAGATAGTTAACCAGAGGGATTGCTGGGTGTGTACCCACTTCCCTGAACTTTCCAACAAGGGCTTCCCACTAATTGGAGTGCCTATGAAACAACCAAACAGGAATGGGAAGTCCAGAGTGTGACAGGAGATTATTATCAATGTATCCAAAGATGTAATAATAGTAATAAATGGTGGGAGAAAACTATACTTTATGGAAAGCAACCGATCAACTGTACTGGAGCCATTAAGGTAGAAGGTTATAAAGATTGCTCTCGGATACCTGAATAGGTTATAAGTGGCCAAGTAAGGAACTAAATGGGTGGCGTGTTCCAAAAGGTAGTGGATGGTATTGGTTGTGTGGAAACAAGGCACGAAAAGTGCTACCTCCTAATTGGTCAGGGACATGTACTTTAGGGGCAATAATCCCTAATGTTACTATAAGAAAAGAATTGAGTAATAAATACCAAAAATCCTGGCTAAGAACATTCATAAGGAGACAAAAGAGGGTCAATAATCCTTTAATAGATCGACCTACTAGGTTGCAGTCATTCGTAAGGTGGCTGTTTCCACAACTGGGAGTGAGTGAACTTGAAAAAGCAATAGTAAATATTTCAGCAGTTATTGAAAAAAATAGGGAATAAAACCTCTGATGCCACTGCAGCTTTACAAGAGGAGGTTTCAGAAATTGCTAAAATAACTACCCAAAACAGGATGGCTCTAGAGATGTTATTGGCATCTCAGGGAGGAGTATGTACAGTAATAAATACTAGTTGCTGTGTATATGTGGATCAAAGCGGGAGAATTTCTACCGATCTAAATGAAATCTGGAAGCAGACTGAAATCTTACATGGGGTTCAGAAAGAGGATACCTCTTTTGGATTTGAAGAAACATGGAAATGGTTGACTTCCTGGTTCCCTGACGTGAGCTCATGGGTTAAAAAGTGTTTAACAATTTTGGGAATGGTGTTAGTAGTTTTTGTATGCGTTTATGTAGTGATTCAATGCATTTGTAGATGTTGTACAAAATTAATATGGGAAAGATTTTAAAAGAGTGAGACTAATATGAAAATGATCATATAAGTCTCAAAGGGGGGAATTGTTACAAGACAACCCTGGGAAGCTCAGAAGGAATGCGTGAACTAGGTAGATTAGGATAACTTCTAACATTAAGTCTGAAGTGGTCTAGAGGTAGCCACTTAGATAAAACTTGCTTCATGAGTAGCTAAATTTGCTGAAGCCTTAGGCCGCACTCCTAGTTCAGTAAGAAAGGGCCCCAGAGCTGGTGCAGGCTGGAAAGATAAGGGAGTTACAAGCAGGCTGCATTCCTGTGCCCCACACTCCGAAAGGGAGGATGTCAAGGCTTTGAAATAAGGCCTGCTTGGGCACCAGGACCTTGGGAAGCAAAACAGCAGCAGCCTCAGTGCCTGATATACGAGGGGCAGGCCAGTGCCTGCTGGCTGTGCTTGTGAGGTCACAGCAGCCTCCGTGCCCTATAGGCCAGTGGCAGGCCCATAGCTGCTGGCTGTGCTCGTGAGGTCACAGCAGTCCCATTGACTGATATGCCAGTGGGATGCCCAAGGCTGTTTGCTGTGCTTGTGAGGTCACATTTGTCTCAGTGCTTCACAGGCCAGTGGCAGGCTCCTGGCTGCTGGCTGTGCTCGTGAGGTCACAGCAGTCTGAGTGCCTGATAGCCAGTGGCAGACCCACAGCTGCTGGCTGTGCTTGTAACATCACAGCAGTCCTATTGCCTGATAGGCCTGTGGCAGGCCTCTGTCTGCTGGCTGCCTTTTGAGGTCACATTTGTCTCTGTACCTTATAGGGCAGTGGGAGGCCCCTGGCTACTCGCTGTGCTTGTGAGGTCCCATCAGCCTCCTTTTCCTGTAGGCCAGAGGGAGGCCAATGGCTGCTTGGTGTGCTGGTGAGGTCAGAGCAAACTCAGTGCCTGTTTGGACAGTGGCAGGCCAATGGCTGCTGGCTGTGCTTGTGAGGTCACAACACTCCTACAGCCTGATAGGCCAGCAGCAGGCCCCTGGCTGCTGACTGTGCTTGTGAGGTCACAGCAGCCTCAGTGCTGTATAGGCCAGTGGCAGGCCAATGGCGGCTGGCTGTGCTTGTCAGGTCACAACACTCCTACAGCCTGATAGGCCAGCAGCAGGCCCCTGGCTGCTGACTGTGCTTGTGGGGTCATAGAAGCCTCAGTGCATCATAAGCCAGTGGCAGGCCCGAAGCTGCTGGCTGTGCTTGTGAGGTCACAGCAGTCCTGTTTCCTGATAGGCCAGTGGCAGGCCTCTGTCTGCCTTTTGAGGTCACATTTGTCTCTGTACCTTATAGTGCAGTGGGAGGCCCCTGGCTGCTGGCTGTGCTTGTGAGGTCACAGCAGCCTCCTTTTCCTGTAGGCCAGAGGGAGGCCAATGGCTGCTTGGTGTGCTGGTTAGGTCAAAGCAGCCTCAGTGCCTGATTGGACAGTGGCAGGCCAATGGCTGCTGGCTGTGCTTGTGAAGTCACATCAGCCTCTGTACCCTATAGGCCAGTGGCAGGCCCATAGCTGCTGGCTGTGCTTGTCAGGTCACAACACTCCTACAGCCTGAGAGGCCAGCAGCAGGCCCCTGGCTGCTGACTGTGCTTGTGAGGTCACAGCAGCCTCAGTGCTGTATAGGCCAGTGGCAGGCCAATGGCGGCTGGCTGTGCTTGTGAGGTCACAACACTCCTACAGCCTGATAGGCCAGCAGCAGGCCCCTGGCTGCTGACTGTGCTTGTGGGGTCATAGAAGCCTCAGTGCATCATAAGCCAGTGGCAGG
Organism: Dromaius novaehollandiae; assembly: GCF_036370855.1. Taxonomy (NCBI): domain Eukaryota; kingdom Metazoa; phylum Chordata; class Aves; order Casuariiformes; family Dromaiidae; genus Dromaius; species Dromaius novaehollandiae. The sequence continues at coordinate 761,458 of NW_026991432.1, read as the reverse complement.
CCCAAAGCTGCTGGCTGTGCTTGTCAGGTCACAGCAGTCCTGTTTCCTGATAGGCCAGCGGCAGGCCCCTGGCTGCTGACTGTGCTTGTTGAGGTCATAGCAGCCTCAGTGCCTCATAGGCCAGTGGCAGGCCCATAGCTGCTGGCTGTGCTTGTAAGGTCACAGCAGTCCTATTTCCTGATAGGCCCGTGGCAGGCCTCTGTCTGCTGGCTGCCTTTTGAGGTCACATTTGTCTCTGTACCTTATAGGGCAATGGCAGGCCTCTTGCTCCTCGCTGTATTTGTGAGGTCACTGCAGCCTCAGTGCTTCACAGGCCAATGGCAGGCCCCTGGCTGCTGGCTGTGCTTGTGAGGTCACAGCAGCCTCCGTGCCCTTTATGGCAGTGGCAGGCCCGTGAGAGTGTGCTGTGCTTGTGAATAATTTGTAGTACAGAGGATCTGACAATGAAGGATAATCCTCTTTTGAGAATCTGAAGGGCTATAAAGCCCTGCTCTCTCTTGGCATGGCTCAGGCAACAGTTTGTGGTGTTTTAGGGGCGGCACTAATTGCTGCCCGGTGGGGAGGCAAGGTGATAAAAAGACCATTGAGTCCTTGGGAGAACACATAAGAAACTCCCAGAGTCGAGCCAAAGAGACAATCGAGTTCTTGCAAGACTCCCGGAGTCGAGCCAAAGAGACAGTTGAGTCTTTGCAAGAACAGGTAAGAAACTTGCAAAGTCAACTCACTGCGGAGCGCAACCATACTCAGCGGCTTCACATAATCTTATCGGACTCACTAGACCGAGAGAGAATCCTGCGGTCTGAATTGGAAGAAAACAGGCGGGGGGTTGATGATAGTGAACCGGGATTCTCGAATGTGGCCGAACTAGACGGAAAACAGGCATCTGATCTAAAATCCATATATCCAATTAAAGAATTAGAAGACAGCAGGAACTCCTTTTATCCTGGAGATGGGAACGTAGTAATGAGACCCTTGATTAAAACGGAAACCACTGACAATGGTCAGGGGGGTATTCAACGACGTACCATGCGTATGATCCCCTGTTCCCCTCAGGACTTCGGAAAAAATACTCCCGGGGCTCCCGGGAAACTGAAACTGAGTATGTGTGGAGAGTCTCCCTCACCGGGGGGGGATCGCATTCTGCTGAGCGAAGATGAAGCTAGAGGATATTGGGGACCCAGAGTCTTTCTAACCACAAATGATAACAGGGAACCATGGTCCTTGACCCAGAGGGTAGCCTACTGGGCAGGAGGATTAGACCAATGGAAAGAGGAGACCCTTTTTCTATTAAAACACCCACAGCGGGCCACATTCTGGAAAGCGTGCAGAAAACTGCTTGCCTCCAATTGATGCATGACCGTTTGCTGCTTCTGCAGCAGCCCTCCCCCATGCAGTGTGTGGCAGACCCCGAGAGGTCACATCCTCTGATCAGGGGACTTCCTGATGCTTTAAAACAATATGCTGTTCAGCTGCAAGACCGATTACGAACTCCCCGACCGAGACGAAGGGGAGGCCCCCCCAACATGACTTGGGGGGAGGTGGCACAGGAGCTAATTAATTACGGAAGGCGTATGGGATTCACTGGCCAGGGGGAAACAAAGCATAAAGCAGAAATAAGAAGAGTTGAGGAAAGTGGGAGGCAATATAAATCCCTGCAACACCCACATCCTGGGAAACCGGTACGGGTGTTGGATAGCAGGAGACAATTATTATGGGCAGAAGGCATTTCAAAGGGAATTCCCAGAGAAGTCATGGATAGGTTACCAACTCCCAACCTGGAAGGTTTGGTAAGAAGTTGGGACAGGATAAGGGGAACCCCATCTTCCTCAAACCCCAAAGTTCCTCCTCCCTTATCCCAAGACCCCGTCTGCACCCCAGGACTCTTAAAACGAACCCTGAGACCGCACAATCCCGGATGGGCGCGACGAATATCTGATGCAGTAACTAAAGTCAATGGACGATGGGGAGTAAATGGCTGCCCCAGACTCGCTGCTTTTTGCCCTAATCCTCCATCCCTCTTACCTGGGACTGGGGAGAATAAGAAACCGAGGAATCCCTTGTATTACCCGGGACAACCGGTTCTAGTGGACTTACCCACTGTGGGACAAATACCTCTAGTACTAAAAGCTTCAAAAAATCTGTATGCATGGGTAGCTACTGATGCCCATGGGAAAGATCATAGAATCCATGCCAGGTGGATCCTCCCTTCCTTTTAGGTCAACAATGTAAAAGGAAGAGGGCACTGGGGAAGAAGACTTGTCTTATGTTGAGCTTGAGTGTCCTCAACGATACTACCTGTGGTAGTTATAACAGTTATTTTTATCATTTTTTGTAATTGTGTGCTGCGATCATAATTAGCTTTATTGTTGAAAACACAACAGCCAAGAATGGCATTCTTAACTTGTGTTGGAAAGATACTTCTTGTCTTAATGTGCTTATATGTGCTATGGCAAACCTACCACCAGAATACACTTCTGGGGCTTGGTATTGTACCGGCCGAATAGGTGATGGGGCAACCACCTTCTTCAGCCCTCTGGGCAACAGAGATGCAACTTACTTTCAATTCCCACCAGGGATAAACGGGCCATTTGCTCAGGGCATTGGAGCTAAGAAGGGGCATTACTGGATATGCAGGCACACAGCATATACATTTTTACCCACGGGGTGGTTGGGAATTTGTTATATAGGGATTATCAGACCTTTGTTTTTCCTTTTGCCAGAAGCAAGTGGACCTCGGTTAGGCATAAAGGTATATGATAACCTTGGAGACAGAAGTGTTGCCTGTAAGACGCGATCCATTAAGGGAAATTTGGGCGGGACGCAAAAATGGGGAAATAATCAGACTACAAGCGGCTCTAGAAATTATTACCAACAAAACCGCTGACACGATAGATCTTCTAACTTGGCAATCCCAACAGATGCGCACGGCAATCCTTCAGCACCACATGGTTTTTAGATTACCTGTTAGCTGAAGAGGGAGAAGTGTGTGGGAAATTAAATATTCCTAACTGTTGTTTGGAAATAGATGATGTAGGCGAAGTAGTTCTCCAGTTAACCAAAGATATCAGAAAAATAGCCCACGTCCCCGTCCAAACATGGAATGGCTGGAGTGGCAATTTGTAGTCCTGGTTACTGGGGGCACCGTGGGTGAAACAGTTAATATTGTATTTGTTAGGTGCAGTTGCCGCCTTAATGTTCTTGTATAATTCCTTGCTTTGTTCAATTAATCGGACATGTTGTGTCAAATATGCAATTTGTTCCTACCACCTTGCCGGACGGCATAAAGAAAATCCGTGCCATCCATTGGCCGTGGCCAACCACAGTACCCATCATTTCCCAGTTTCTCCTGAAGGAGGAAATTGCATATTGACATCCACAGCGCATTTGCCAGCTGTTTTATGCCTATTGTAACAATCCTACCTCATTAACTCAGTTTTGATGTCTGTTTTGTAAAGTTAAATGTTGTTGAAGTTGTTAAAGAATAAGCTTGCATTGAGCAAGACCTCTGTTTAATCACTGTTAAGCACTTTATTTTTTACCCAAACCCATGTTGTTCCCACGACTTCCCCCCCGTCCCTAATTCTCTCTCCTTTCCTTCCTTGCTTGCTTGCTTGCTTTCTCTCTCTCTCTCTCCTGCTGCCAAGCTGCAATGTTGAGACACGGGGTGGTGTAGAGGACCGGTACTAAATGCGGTTTTGTCTTGACATTGCTGCTGCTGCTGCAAAGCTACCGCTGCCAAGGTGTGTTGGGCAATGCCGCGCTGGCGCCCCCGGGAGCCGTCTGCGAAGTAAACAACCTCGTGCACCTGCACGGGGTAAAAAGGGTGCGAAAAGGGCAGAAGGGCGTCTCTAGGGCACGAACCGCACGTACTCATTTGCCATCTGCGCATGAGCAGGAGACCCCCAGATACCCCAGCCCATTTCTGGAAGGTTCCGAGAGGGCGGACTGCGCATGACGGTTAATCTGCATGGGAAGCGAGGAAGCACCTCCCAGAGGCCAGGCAAGAACCTATAAAAACTGCAGACTGTGTGAATGGGGGGGCTTGCTTGCGACGACTGAAGAACTCGAGCAGAGTCAGCGGAACCAGACGGGAGCTTCCCCCCTCTGCCCCCCCGCCCCGCCGCAAGGACTCCCAAAAGAAGAGGACCAACGGGACGCCGCTGGATCCACGGGTGGTGATATCTTTCTCTCTCTCTCTTCCCCTTTTCCTCTCTTTTTCCCTAAACGTGTGACGCGGGACATGTCTCGTTAGTTGATTCCATTTTGCCTTAATAAATCTTAAACTGGTTGGCTGGTGTCGTTTTCACCTTAATTGAGTGCAAGGGCATCACGAACTTGGTCGTTGGTCCTAAGGGGAGGGAGGTCGTCCTGAACGACTCCTTTCGGGCCGCGACACGTGTCTGATAGGTCACTGGCAGGCCCATAGCTGCTGGCTGTGCTTGTGAGGTCACAGCAGTCCTATAGCCTGATAGGCCAGTGGGATGGCTCCTGGCTGTTGGCTGTCCTTGTGAGGTCATAGCAGCATCAGTGCCTCATAGGCCAAAGGGAGTCCCCTGGCTGCTGGCTTTGCTTGTGAGGTCACAGCAGCCTCAGTGTCTCATAGGGCAGTGGCAGGCCCCTGGCTGCTGGTTGTGCTTGTGAGGTCACAGCAGCCTCAGTGTCTCATAGGGCAGTGGCAGGCCCCTGGCTGCTGGCTGTGCTTGGGAGGTCACAGCAGCCTGAGTGCCTCATAGGTTAGTCTACAGCGCCCCCAGCTGGCTGTGCTTGTGATGTCACAGCAGCCTGAGTGCCTCATAGGTTAGTCTACAGCGTACCCTGCTGGCTGTGCTTGTGAGGTCACAGCACCCTCAGTGCCTCATAAGCCACTGGCAGGCCCCTGACTGCTGGCTGTGCTGGTGAGGTCACAGCAGCCTTAGTGCCTCTGAGGCCAGTGGCAGGCTCATGGCTGCTGGCTGTGCTTGTGAGGTCACAGCAGCCTCAGTGCCTCCTAGGCCAGTAGCAGGCTCATGGCTGCTGGCTGTGCTGCTGAGGTCACAGCAGCCTCAGTGCCTCCTAGGTTAGTCTACAGGGCCCGCTGCTGGCTGTGCTTGTGAGGTCACAGCAGCCTCAGTGCCTCCTAGGCCAGTGGCATGCTCATAACTGCTGGCTGTGCTTGTGAGGTCACAGCAGCCTGACTGCCTGTGAGGCCAGCGGCAGGCTCCTGGCTGCTGGCTGTGCTTGTGAGGTCACAGCAGCCTCAGTGCCTCCTAGGTTAGTCTACAGGGTCCGCTGCTGGCTGTGCTTGTGAGGTCACAGCAGCCTGAGTGGCTCCTAGGCCAGTGGCAGGCTCATGGTTGCTGGCTGTACTTGGGATGTCACAGCAGCCTGAGTGCCTCCTAGGCCAGTAGCAGGCTCCTGGCTGCTGGCTGTGCTTGTGAGGTCACAGCAGCCTCAGTGCCTCCGAGGCCAGTGGCAGGCTCATTGCTGCTGGCTGTGCTTGTGACGTCACAGCAGCCTCAGTGCCTCCGAGGCGAGCAGCAGGCTCCTGGATGATGGCTGTGCTTTTTGGTCACAGCAGCCTGAGTGCGTACTAGGCCAGGGGCATGCTCCTGGCTGCTGGCTGTGCTTGTGAGGTCACAGCAGCCTCAGTGCCTCTCAAGCCAGTGTCAGGCTCCTGGCTGCTGGCTGTGCTTGTGATATCACAGCAGCCTCAGTGCCTCTAAGGCCAGTGTCAGGCTCATGGCTGCTGGCTGTGCTTGTGAGGTCACAGCAGCCTCTGTGCCTCATAAGTTAGTCTACAGGGCCCCCTGCTGGTTATGCTTGTGAGGTCACAGCATCCTCTGTGCCTGCTAGGCAAGTGTCAGGCTCATGGCTGCTGGCTGTGCTTGTGATGTCACAGCAGCCTCAGTGCCTCATAAGTTATTCTACAGGGCCCCCTGCTGGTTATGCTTGTGAGGTCACAGCACCCTCTGTGCCTGCTAGGCAAGTGTCAGGCTCCTGGCTGCTGGCTGTGCTTGCGATGTCACAGTAGCCTCAGTGCCTCATAAGTTAGTCTACAGGGCCCCCTGCTGGCTGTGCTTCTGAGTTGACAGCAGCGTCAGCGCCTCCTAGGGCAGTGGGAGGCTAATGGCGGCTGCCTGTGCTTGTGAGGTCACAGCAGCCTCCGTGCTGTATAGGCCAGTGGCAGGCCCCTGACTATTTACTGTGCTTCTGAGTTGACAGCAGCGTCAGCGCCTCATCAGGCAGTTGGAGGCCAATGGCTGCTGGCTGTGCTTGTGAGGTCACAGCAGCCTCAGTGCCTGACAGGCCCATGGGAGGCCAATGTCTGCTTGGTGTGCTTTTGAGGTCACAGCAGCCTCCGTGCCTCATAGGCCAGTGGCAGGCCCGAAGCTGCTGGCTGTGCTTGTAACGTCACAGCAGTCCTATTTCCTGATAGGCTTGTGGCAGGCCTCTGTCTGCTGGCTGCCTTTTGAGGTCACATTTGTCTCTGTACCTTATAGGGCAGTGGGAGGCCTCTGGCTCCTCGCTGTGCTTGTGAGGTCCCATCAGCCTCCTTTTCCTGTAGGCCAGAGGGAGGCCAATGGCTGCTTGGTGTGCTGGTGAGGTCAGAGCAAACTCAGTGCCTGTTTGGACAGTGGCAGGCCAATGGCTGCTGGCTGTGCTTGTGAGGTCACAGCAGCCTCCGTTCCCTATAGGCCAGTGGCAGGCCCATAGCTGCTGGCTGTGCTTGTGAGGTAACAGCAGTCCTAGTTCCTGATAGGGCCGTGGAAGGCCCCTGTGTGCTGGATGCCTTTTGAGGTCACATTTGTCTCTGTACCTTATAGGTCAGTGGGAGGCCCCTGGCTACTCGCTGTGCTTGTGAGGTCACATCAGCCTCCTTTTCTTGTAGGCCAGTGGCAGACCAATTGCTGCTGGCTGTGCTTGTCAGGTCACAACACTCCTACAGCCTGATTGGCCAGCAGCAGGCCCCTGGCTGCTGGCTGTGCTTGTGAGGTCACAGCAGCCTCAGTGCCTCATAGCACAGTGGCAGGCCCATAGCTGCTGGCTGTGCTTGTGAGGTCACAGCAGCCTCAGTGCCCTATAGGGCAGTGGCAGGCCCTTGGCTGCTGCCTGGGCTCTTGAGGTCACAGCAGCCTCCGTTCCCTTTAGGCCAGTGGCAGGCCCCTGGCTACTGGCTGTGCTTGTCAGGTCACAGCAGTCCTATTGCCTGATAGGCAAGTGGCAGACCCACAGCTGCTGGCTTTGCTTGTGAGGTCACAGCAGCCTCAGTGCCTCCCAGGCGACTGGCAAGCTCATGGCTGCTGGCTGGGCTTGTGAGGTCACAGCAGCCTCAGGGCCTCATAAGCCACTGGTAGGCTAATGGTTGCTAGGTGTGCTTGTGAGGTCACAGTAGCCTCAGTACCTCCTAGGGCAGTGTCAAGCCCCTGTCTGCTGGCTGTGCTTGTGAGGTCACAGCAGCCTCAGTGCCTCCTAGGCCAGTGGCAGGCTCATGGCTGCTGGCTGTGCTTGTGAGGTCACAGCAGCCTCAGGGCCTCATAGGTTAGGGGCAGGCGCCCCCTTCTGTTTGGGCTTGTCAGGTCACAGCAGCCTCCGTGCCTCCTAGGCCAGTGGCAGGCCCATAGCTGCTGGCTGTGCTTGTCAGGTCACAACACTCCTACAGCCTGAGAGGCCAGCAGCAGGCCCCTGGCTGCTGACTGTGCTTGTGAGGTCACAGCAGCCTCAGTGCTGTATAGGCCAGTGGCAGGCCAATGGCGGCTGGCTGTGCTTGTGAGGTCACAACACTCCTACAGCCTGATAGGCCAGCAGCAGGCCCCTGGCTGCTGACTGTGCTTGTGGGGTCATAGAAGCCTCAGTGCATCATAAGCCAGTGGCAGGCCCAAAGCTGCTGGCTGTGCTTGTCAGGTCACAGCAGTCCTGTTTCCTGATAGGCCAGCGGCAGGCCCCTGGCTGCTGACTGTGCTTGTTGAGGTCATAGCAGCCTCAGTGCCTCATAGGCCAGTGGCAGGCCCATAGCTGCTGGCTGTGCTTGTAAGGTCACAGCAGTCCTATTTCCTGATAGGCCCGTGGCAGGCCTCTGTCTGCTGGCTGCCTTTTGAGGTCACATTTGTCTCTGTACCTTATAGGGCAATGGCAGGCCTCTTGCTCCTCGCTGTATTTGTGAGGTCACTGCAGCCTCAGTGCTTCACAGGCCAATGGCAGGCCCCTGGCTGCTGGCTGTGCTTGTGAGGTCACAGCAGCCTCCGTGCCCTTTATGGCAGTGGCAGGCCCGTGAGAGTGTGCTGTGCTTGTGAATAATTTGTAGTACAGAGGATCTGACAATGAAGGATAATCCTCTTTTGAGAATCTGAAGGGCTATAAAGCCCTGCTCTCTCTTGGCATGGCTCAGGCAACAGTTTGTGGTGTTTTAGGGGCGGCACTAATTGCTGCCCGGTGGGGAGGCAAGGTGATAAAAAGACCATTGAGTCCTTGGGAGAACACATAAGAAACTCCCAGAGTCGAGCCAAAGAGACAATCGAGTTCTTGCAAGACTCCCGGAGTCGAGCCAAAGAGACAGTTGAGTCTTTGCAAGAACAGGTAAGAAACTTGCAAAGTCAACTCACTGCGGAGCGCAACCTTACTCAGCGGCTTCACATAATCTTATCAGACTCACTAGACCGAGAGAGAATCCTGCGGTCTGAATTGGAAGAAAACAGGCGGGGGGTTGATGATAGTGAACCGGGATTCTCGAATGTGGCCGAACTAGACGGAAAACAGGCATCTGATCTAAAATCCATATATCCAATTAAAGAATTAGAAGACAGCAGGAACTCCTTTTATCCTGGAGATGGGAACGTAGTAATGAGACCCTTGATTAAAACGGAAACCACTGACAATGGTCAGGGGGGTATTCAACGACGTACCATGCGTATGATCCCCTGTTCCCCTCAGGACTTCGGAAAAAATACTCCCGGGGCTCCCGGGAAACTGAAACTGAGTATGTGTGGAGAGTCTCCCTCACCGGGGGGGGATCGCATTCTGCTGAGCGAAGATGAAGCTAGAGGATATTGGGGACCCAGAGTCTTTCTAACCACAAATGATAACAGGGAACCATGGTCCTTGACCCAGAGGGTAGCCTACTGGGCAGGAGGATTAGACCAATGGAAAGAGGAGACCCTTTTTCTATTAAAACACCCACAGCGGGCCACATTCTGGAAAGCGTGCAGAAAACTGCTTGCCTCCAATTGATGCATGACCGTTTGCTGCTTCTGCAGCAGCCCTCCCCCATGCAGTGTGTGGCAGACCCCGAGAGGTCACATCCTCTGATCAGGGGACTTCCTGATGCTTTAAAACAATATGCTGTTCAGCTGCAAGACCGATTACGAACTCCCCGACCGAGACGAAGGGGAGGCCCCCCCAACATGACTTGGGGGGAGGTGGCACAGGAGCTAATTAATTACGGAAGGCGTATGGGATTCACTGGCCAGGGGGAAACAAAGCATAAAGCAGAAATAAGAAGAGTTGAGGAAAGTGGGAGGCAATATAAATCACTGCAACACCCACATCCTGGGAAACCGGTACGGGTGTTGGATAGCAGGAGACAATTATTATGGGCAGAAGGCATTTCAAAGGGAATTCCCAGAGAAGTCATGGATAGGTTACCAACTCCCAACCTGGAAGGTTTGGTAAGAAGTTGGGACAGGATAAGGGGAACCCCATCTTCCTCAAACCCCAAAGTTCCTCCTCCCTTATCCCAAGACCCCGTCTGCACCCCAGGACTCTTAAAACGAACCCTGAGACCGCACAATCCCGGATGGGCGCGACGAATATCTGATGCAGTAACTAAAGTCAATGGACGATGGGGAGTAAATGGCTGCCCCAGACTCGCTGCTTTTTGCCCTAATCCTCCATCCCTCTTACCTGGGACTGGGGAGAATAAGAAACCGAGGAATCCCTTGTATTACCCGGGACAACCGGTTCTAGTGGACTTACCCACTGTGGGACAAATACCTCTAGTACTAAAAGCTTCAAAAAATCTGTATGCATGGGTAGCTACTGATGCCCATGGGAAAGATCATAGAATCCATGCCAGGTGGATCCTCCCTTCCTTTTAGGTCAACAATGTAAAAGGAAGAGGGCACTGGGGAAGAAGACTTGTCTTATGTTGAGCTTGAGTGTCCTCAACGATACTACCTGTGGTAGTTATAACAGTTATTTTTATCATTTTTTGTAATTGTGTGCTGCGATCATAATTAGCTTTATTGTTGAAAACACAACAGCCAAGAATGGCATTCTTAACTTGTGTTGGAAAGATACTTCTTGTCTTAATGTGCTTATATGTGCTATGGCAAACCTACCACCAGAATACACTTCTGGGGCTTGGTATTGTACCGGCCGAATAGGTGATGGGGCAACCACCTTCTTCAGCCCTCTGGGCAACAGAGATGCAACTTACTTTCAATTCCCACCAGGGATAAACGGGCCATTTGCTCAGGGCATTGGAGCTAAGAAGGGGCATTACTGGATATGCAGGCACACAGCATATACATTTTTACCCACGGGGTGGTTGGGAATTTGTTATATAGGGATTATCAGACCTTTGTTTTTCCTTTTGCCAGAAGCAAGTGGACCTCGGTTAGGCATAAAGGTATATGATAACCTTGGAGACAGAAGTGTTGCCTGTAAGACGCGATCCATTAAGGGAAATTTGGGCGGGACGCAAAAATGGGGAAATAATCAGACTACAAGCGGCTCTAGAAATTATTACCAACAAAACCGCTGACACGATAGATCTTCTAACTTGGCAATCCCAACAGATGCGCACGGCAATCCTTCAGCACCACATGGTTTTTAGATTACCTGTTAGCTGAAGAGGGAGAAGTGTGTGGGAAATTAAATATTCCTAACTGTTGTTTGGAAATAGATGATGTAGGCGAAGTAGTTCTCCAGTTAACCAAAGATATCAGAAAAATAGCCCACGTCCCCGTCCAAACATGGAATGGCTGGAGTGGCAATTTGTAGTCCTGGTTACTGGGGGCACCGTGGGTGAAACAGTTAATATTGTATTTGTTAGGTGCAGTTGCCGCCTTAATGTTCTTGTATAATTCCTTGCTTTGTTCAATTAATCGGACATGTTGTGTCAAATATGCAATTTGTTCCTACCACCTTGCCGGACGGCATAAAGAAAATCCGTGCCATCCATTGGCCGTGGCCAACCACAGTACCCATCATTTCCCAGTTTCTCCTGAAGGAGGAAATTGCATATTGACATCCACAGCGCATTTGCCAGCTGTTTTATGCCTATTGTAACAATCCTACCTCATTAACTCAGTTTTGATGTCTGTTTTGTAAAGTTAAATGTTGTTGAAGTTGTTAAAGAATAAGCTTGCATTGAGCAAGACCTCTGTTTAATCACTGTTAAGCACTTTATTTTTTACCCAAACCCATGTTGTTCCCACGACTTCCCCCCCGTCCCTAATTCTCTCTCCTTTCCTTCCTTGCTTGCTTGCTTGCTTTCTCTCTCTCTCTCTCCTGCTGCCAAGCTGCAATGTTGAGACACGGGGTGGTGTAGAGGACCGGTACTAAATGCGGTTTTGTCTTGACATTGCTGCTGCTGCTGCAAAGCTACCGCTGCCAAGGTGTGTCGGGCAATGCCGCGCTGGCGCCCCCGGGAGCCGTCTGCGAAGTAAACAACCTCGTGCACCTGCACGGGGTAAAAAGGGTGCGAAAAGGGCAGAAGGTCGTCTCTAGGGCACGAACCGCACGTACTCATTTGCCATCTGCGCATGAGCAGGAGACCCCCAGATACCCCAGCCCATTTCTGGAAGGTTCCGAGAGGGCGGACTGCGCATGACGGTTAATCTGCATGGGAAGCGAGGAAGCACCTCCCAGAGGCCAGGCAAGAACCTATAAAAACTGCAGACTGTGTGAATGGGGGGGCTTGCTTGCGACGACTGAAGAACTCGAGCAGAGTCAGCGGAACCAGACGGGAGCTTCCCCCCTCTGCCCCCCCGCCCCGCCGCAAGGACTCCCAAAAGAAGAGGACCAACGGGACGCCGCTGGATCCACGGGTGGTGATATCTTTCTCTCTCTCTCTTCCCCTTTTCCTCTCTTTTTCCCTAAACGTGTGACGCGGGACATGTCTCGTTAGTTGATTCCATTTTGCCTTAATAAATCTTAAACTGGTTGGCTGGTGTCGTTTTCACCTTAATTGAGTGCAAGGGCATCACGAACTTGGTCGTTGGTCCTAAGGGGAGGGAGGTCGTCCTGAACGACTCCTTTCGGGCCGCGACACGTGTCTGATAGGTCACTGGCAGGCCCATAGCTGCTGGCTGTGCTTGTGAGGTCACAGCAGTCCTATAGCCTGATAGGCCAGTGGGATGGCTCCTGGCTGTTGGCTGTCCTTGTGAGGTCATAGCAGCATCAGTGCCTCATAGGCCAAAGGGAGTCCCCTGGCTGCTGGCTTTGCTTGTGAGGTCACAGCAGCCTCAGTGTCTCATAGGGCAGTGGCAGGCCCCTGGCTGCTGGTTGTGCTTGTGAGGTCACAGCAGCCTCAGTGTCTCATAGGGCAGTGGCAGGCCCCTGGCTGCTGGCTGTGCTTGGGAGGTCACAGCAGCCTGAGTGCCTCATAGGTTAGTCTACAGCGCCCCCAGCTGGCTGTGCTTGTGATGTCACAGCAGCCTGAGTGCCTCATAGGTTAGTCTACAGCGTACCCTGCTGGCTGTGCTTGTGAGGTCACAGCACCCTCAGTGCCTCATAAGCCACTGGCAGGCCCCTGACTGCTGGCTGTGCTGGTGAGGTCACAGCAGCCTTAGTGCCTCTGAGGCCAGTGGCAGGCTCATGGCTGCTGGCTGTGCTTGTGAGGTCACAGCAGCCTCAGTGCCTCCTAGGCCAGTAGCAGGCTCATGGCTGCTGGCTGTGCTGCTGAGGTCACAGCAGCCTCAGTGCCTCCTAGGTTAGTCTACAGGGCCCGCTGCTGGCTGTGCTTGTGAGGTCACAGCAGCCTCAGTGCCTCCTAGGCCAGTGGCATGCTCATAACTGCTGGCTGTGCTTGTGAGGTCACAGCAGCCTGACTGCCTGTGAGGCCAGCGGCAGGCTCCTGGCTGCTGGCTGTGCTTGTGAGGTCACAGCAGCCTCAGTGCCTCCTAGGTTAGTCTACAGGGTCCGCTGCTGGCTGTGCTTGTGAGGTCACAGCAGCCTGAGTGGCTCCTAGGCCAGTGGCAGGCTCATGGTTGCTGGCTGTACTTGGGATGTCACAGCAGCCTGAGTGCCTCCTAGGCCAGTAGCAGGCTCCTGGCTGCTGGCTGTGCTTGTGAGGTCACAGCAGCCTCAGTGCCTCCGAGGCCAGTGGCAGGCTCATTGCTGCTGGCTGTGCTTGTGACGTCACAGCAGCCTCAGTGCCTCCGAGGCGAGTAGCAGGCTCCTGGATGATGGCTGTGCTTTTTGGTCACAGCAGCCTGAGTGCGTACTAGGCCAGGGGCATGCTCCTGGCTGCTGGCTGTGCTTGTGAGGTCACAGCAGCCTCAGTGCCTCTCAAGCCAGTGTCAGGCTCCTGGCTGCTGGCTGTGCTTGTGATATCACAGCAGCCTCAGTGCCTCTAAGGCCAGTGTCAGGCTCATGGCTGCTGGCTGTGCTTGGGAGGTCACAGCACCCTCAGTGCCTCATAGGTTAGTGTCCAGCGCCCCCTGCTGGCTGTGCCTGTGGTGTCACAGCAGCCTGAGTGCCTCTAAGGCCAGTGTCAGGCTCCTGGCTGCTGGCTGTGCTTGTGAGGTCACAGCAGCCTCTGTGCCTCATAAGTTAGTCTACAGGGCCCCCTGCTGGTTATGCTTGTGAGGTCACAGCACCCTCTGTGCCTGCTAGGCAAGTGTCAGGCTCATGGCTGCTGGCTGTGCTTGTGATGTCACAGTAGCCTCAGTGCCTCATAAGTTATTCTACAGGGCCCCCTGCTGGTTATGCTTGTGAGGTCACAGCACCCTCTGTGCCTGCTAGGCAAGTGTCAGGCTCCTGGCTGCTGGCTGTGCTTGCGATGTCACAGTAGCCTCAGTGCCTCATAAGTTAGTCTACAGGGCCCCCTGCTGGCTGTGCTTCTGAGTTGACAGCAGCGTCAGCGCCTCCTAGGGCAGTGGGAGGCTAATGGCGGCTGCCTGTGCTTGTGAGGTCACAGCAGCCTCCGTGCTGTATAGGCCAGTGGCAGGCCCATAGCTGCTGGCTGTGCTTGTGAGGTCACAGCAGTCCTATTGCCTGATAGGCTTGTGGCAGGCCCTTGGCTGCTGGCTGTGCTTGTGAGGTCACAACACTCCTACAGCCTGATAGGCCCGTGGGAGGCCCCATCTGCTGGCTGCCTTTTGAGGTCACATTTGTCTCTGTACCTTATAGGGCAATGGCAGGCCTCTGGCTCCTCGCTGTGCTTGTGAGGTCACAGCAGCCTCAGTGCCCTATAGGCCAGTGGCAGGCCCATAGCTGCTGGCTGTGCTTGTCAGGTCACAGCAGTCCTAGTGCCTGACAGGCCAGTGGCAGACCCACAGCTGCTGGCTTTGCTTGTGACATCACAGCAGCCTCAGTGTCTTATAGGGCAGTTGGATGTCCATGCCTGCTGGCCGTGCTTGTGAGGTCACAGCAGCCTCAGTGCCTGATAGACCAGTTCGAGGCCAATGACTGCTGGGTGGGCTTGTGAGGTCAGAGAAGCCTCAGTGCCCTATAGGGCAGTGGCAGGCCCCTGACTGTTTACTGTGCTTCTGAGTTGACAGCAGCGTCAGCGCCTCATTGGGCAGTGGGAGGCCCCTGGCTGCTGCCTGTGCTTGTGAGGTCACAGCAGCCTCCGTGCCTCATAGGCCAGTGGCAGGCCGAAAGCTGCTGTCTGTGCTTGTGAGGTCACAGCAGTCCCATGGCCCGATAGGCCAGTGGCAGGCCCATAGATGCTGGCTGTGCTTGTGAGGTCACAGCAGCCTCTGTGCCCTATAGGGCAGTGGCAGACCCACAGCTGCTGGCTGTGCTCGTGAGGTCACAGCAGTCCCATTGCCTGATAGGCCAGTGCGAGGCCATTGGCTGCTGGCTGTCCTTTTGAGCTCACAGCAGTCTGAGTGACTGATAGGCCAGTGGCAGGCCTCTGCGTGCTGGCTGCATTTTGAGGTCACCTTGGTCTCAGTGCCTCATCAGGCAGTGGGATGCCCATGGCTGCTGACTCTGCTTGTGAGCTCACAGAAGTACCAGTGCCTGATAGGCCACTGGCAGGCCCCAGGCGGCTTCCTGTCCTTGTCAGGTCACATCAGCCTCTGTGTCTGATAGGGAAGTGGAAGGTGTTGTAGAGGCCTCTGACTGCCTTTTATTGTGGTGCAGGGGCCTCCAAGTGCCTTTTTTTCGCGTTGTAGCAGCCCCTGAGTGCCTTTTTTTGCAGTGCAGGGTCCTCAGGGTGCATTTTTTGTGGTGCAGGGACCTCCAAGTGCCTTTATTTCCAGTGTACAGGCCTCCGAGTGCCTCTTTTTCCAGTGCAGGAGCCTCCGAGTGCCTTTCTTGGTGGTGCTGGGCCCCCCGAGTGCCTTGTTTCACATTGTAGCAGCCCCCAAGAGCCTTTGTTTGTGCTGTGGGGGCCACTGAGTGCCTTTTTTTGTGGTGTAGCGCCCTCCGAGTGCCTTTTTTTGCATTGTAGCAGCCTCCAAGTGCCTTTTTTGTGGTGCACTGGCCTCCGAGTGCCTTTTTTTCCAGTACAGGGGCCTCCGAGTGCCTTTCTCTACAGTGTAGCAGCCTCCGAGTGCCTTTTTTTGTGGTGCAGGGCCCTGCGAGTGCCTTTTTTTCCGGTGCAGGGGCCTCAGGGTGCATTTTTTTTGCAGTGTAGTAGCCTCCAAGTGCCTTTTTTTCAGTGCACTGGCCTCCGAGTGCCCTTTTTTGCAGTGTGGAGGCCTCTGAGTGCCTTTTTTTGAGGTGCGGGAGCCTCCGAGTGCCTTTATTTCCAGTGTAGGGGCCTCCGAGTGCCTTTTTTTTGCATTGTAGCAGCCCCCAAGTGCCTTTTTTTGTGCTGTAGGGGCCTCCGAGTGCCTTTCTCTGTGGTGTAGGGGCCTCCGAGTGCCATTTTTTCTGGTGAACAGGCCTGCAAGTGCCTCTTTTTCCAGTGCAGGAGCCTCCGAGTGCCTCTTTTGGTGGTGCCGGGCACTCCGAGTGCCTTGTTTCGCATTGTAGCAGCCCCCGAGTGCCTTTGTGCTGTCGGGGCCACCCAGTACCTTTTTTTGTGGTGTGGTCCTCTGAGTGCCTTTTTTTGTGCTGTAGTGGCCACCGAGTGCCTTTTTTTACAGTGTAGTGGCCTCCGAGGGCTTTTTTTTTCCTCTGCAGGGGCCTCCGAGTGCCTTTGTCTGTGGTGTAGCGCCCTCCAATTGCCTTTTTTTGTGATGCAGCGGCCTGCAAGTGCCTATTTCTGCGGTGCAGGGGCCTCCGAGTGACTTTTTTTCATATGTAGGGGCATCCGAGGGCCCTTTTCCTGGCGGTGCAGGGCCCTCTGAGTGCTTTTTTTCATGGTGCAGTGATTTCCAAGTGCTTTTTCTTTGCAGTGGGGCCTCCGAGAGCCCTTTTTTTGCGGTGCAGGTCCTTCTGAGTGCCTTTTTTGCTGTGCAGTGGTCTCCGCGTGCCTTTTTTTGTGGTGCAGGTCCTCGCTCTGCTTGTGAGTTTGCTTCTGCCTCTGTGCTTGATAGGCCAGTGGCAGGGTCATGCCACCTGGCTTTGCTTGTGAGGATACTTGTGTCTGCATGCCGAAAAGGGCAGTGGCAGGCCCATGGTTGCTGGTTGTGTCTTACGATGTCACTTTGACCTGCATGCCATTGCATGCATGGCATGCATGGGCATGCACTGCCACGCCCATGGCTGCTGGTCTGCTTGGGTGTTCCCTTCTTTCTCCGTGTTTGATGCGCCATGGCAGGCCCAGAGCTGCTGGCTGTGCTTGTGAGGTCCCTTTGACCTCAGTGCCTGATGAGGCACTCAGAGCGCCATGAGTCCTGCCTGCGCTTCTGAGCTCACTTCTGCCTCAGTGCCTGATTGGCAAGTGGCAGGCCACTGGCTGCTTGCTGAGGTAGTGAGGTCATTTTTACCAGCAGCCCTAAACTTAGCGCTACGGGATGTTCAGAATCCTCCGTGACAGCCTCTAAGACTATTGCCAGTAGAAATGGGACCAAGACATTACCCAAACTGAGAAGTCCAGTGTGTCACTAACTACAAATTGTAGTGACTCTCGCCTGGTGCCGGAGAGACGATTGCACTGAAAACTTCCGCCTTCCATTGCCCGGGTCCCGGCAGACCCCGGTGATGCGTTCTAACGAACGCTCTTGTAATGGGAGTGTAACTTGTAAGTCTACGCCATTAGTTCTACCCTGCACTCTCAGGAGCAGGCTTTCAACACTCTCTCCTGCTTTAACCACTTCCCCAATGCTCTCCATTTTAACTTTCCCTGCGGTCACTGCAGGAACAGCCCGACCATCTCCGCAGAGCTCCCACGCAGTTAAATCAACCGGAACACAAAAGTTACTGTTGAACCCTTTGTGGTCTCTAAAACCTGTAGCGTTACTCAGGCAAGAGAACATGTCTATGATTAAGCCATCCTGTCTGCCATTTTTAAATATAGCTTACACCACATGGATGGAATGGTTACGCAAGCGGACCTGAAGCGCCAAATGGCGAGAAAGAAAGGATGTCAGTGGTGTTACAGGGCCAGGATTAGGAGTTCTAAATAGCATCGATGCTGAGGCATTAGTGAATAAGCAAGTGCCACAAACAGAGATGTGTCTAGATTAGACAAAGCAAAGCCATTACGATCATCTCTGTTACCTCTTGGACGTAATCAACGGTGCTCCTCTCAGATTTCTACCTCAGTGGGAGCTCAAAGAAGGCAAGCTCATCAGCTTCCTTAGTTGCAGCAGGAGGAGCTCAAACTAATGTTTCTTTGGCGGTCCATTGTATCCAAGCCAAATGGACACAATCCGGACCAGTTGCAACAACTCGGGCAGGTGAGAAAGGGCTCCTACCCAGTGAAATTCGCAAAGCAGGACTCCTTCCAAAGGAGTTCAGTGTTAAGGAATCTTGGACTGCCACCATCTAGAGTTAATCAGAGTCAGGCTAGGGCAGCCCCATGACATTGCCTCCCGCACCCCCGGTCGACAATAACACCAGGCCTGTTCCCACCTTTCTCCTAAGAGTGTGAAACTGCTCAAACTCTCCCACCTATCAGTTCACATGGATCAGAGGTCTGGGCACACCAGGCTTGCCTCGGGCAATCCCACATGCCCAACCTCGCCATCCTCCCCTGTGGACACTTACACCACGTCCACTCACAGCTGCCTCCTAAGAATGCCCGCCTGCTCAGCTGCCTGTCCGAACAGCCGACGCTGACAGGCAAGAGCTGTTGCCAAGCAAGCTTGACCTGCATGCGCAGGGCAGCCCCATAGCACTTTCACAGCTGCCTTCCTCGCCGGTTGACACTTACAGCAGGGCTATTCCCTCCGAACGCCTAGGAGTGCCACACTGCTCCAATGCCTCCACTGACAGTCAGGGCTCACAGGCAGGAGCTAGTCCCAGCCAAGCTTCCCCTGCATGCCTAAGGCAGTCCCACAACAGGATAACGGCTTGCCTTCCTTTCCTGTCGACATTAACAGCACCGCTACTCCCGCCTTCCTCCTAGCAATGCCACGTTGCTCAAATGCCTGTCCAACGAGCAAGGGCTGCTGGGCAAGAGCGCAGGTATGCGAAACTAGCCTTGGGCAGCCCCACAAGATGTACCCATCTCGCCTTCCTCCCCCGTCAACAGTTACAGCAGGCGTACTCACAGCTTCCTCCTAAGAATGCCCAACTGCTCAGACGCCTGTCCGAACAGCAAGGGCCGCTAGGCAAGAGCTCTGGGCATGCCAAGCTTCCCTTTGCCAGCCCACAGCATATTCCCTGCTCTCTTCTAGGTGAGGGCCTTTTGGCCTTTACATCACGGCTACTCCCAACTTAGTCCTAAGAATGCCAAAATGCTCAGACGCCTTTGCGAGCAAGCAGGGCTCAAAAGCAAGAGCTCATCCCCACCACACAAAACCTGCTAAGCCACAGCAGGCCCACAACACGTTCACAGTTGCCTTCCTCTCCTGTCCACACTTAAAGGCTGCGTACTCACGCCTTACTCCGAGGAGTGCCATATTGCGCAAACGCCTCTCTCACCTGTCAGTCCTCACAGGCAAGAATTCTGGACACGAGCTGGAAAAGAGCTTCTGGCAGCCGCACAGGATATGCGCAGCTCACCGTTCACGTGTGTCGCCGATCACACCAGGCGTACTCAGCGCTTCCTCAATGAATGCCAGAATAGTCAGTGGCGCGTCCGAGCAGCCAGGGCTCACAGGCAAGAGCCTTCATCCCTAACGCCACCGCACAATATGTTCCCGAGTGGCCATCCTCTCCTGGCAAAACAGAGGGGCTTGCTCGCTGTAAGTGTGGAGGGAAGAGGCGGGCAAACTGCGAACCTGTTGTAGAGCTGCCTCAGATATGCAGCTCAAGCCTGTGAGCGCTGGCTGTTCGGACAGCCGTCGGAGCAGTCTGTCGTGCTTAGGAAGAAGCTGTAACTGTCGACAGGGGAGGATGGTGAGCCCGGCTCGTTTTGTGGCCCTGCCAGAGACAATCTTCTCCTGCCCAGATCTCTTGCCTATGAGTGCCGGCTCTCCGGAGAAGCCTCTGAGCATCCTCTTAAGAGTAAGCATGGTGTAGTTGTTCATGGGGGAGGATGGCAAAATGTGACTACCTGTGGGGCTTCCAGAGACAAGCTTGTTATGCCAAGAACGCTCGCCTGTGAGTAATGACAGGGGAGAAAGGCATCTGAGCAGTGTGCCACTCCTAGCAGTAGGTTGGGAATTGGCGCGCTGTAACTGTCAGCAGGCGAAGAAGGCAAGCAAATGTCGATGGCGGAAGGATGGCGAGACGGGCTCATTTTGTTGTGCTCCCAGAGACAAGCTTGTCGTGGCCAGCGCTCTTGCCCGTGAGTGCCGGCTGCCAGACAGGTGTCTGAGCAGGCGAGCTTTCTAAAGCGTAAGCCTGGTGTAATTGTCGACAGGTCTCACAGGCAGGAGAGCTGGACCCCCCCACCCAGAATTGTTCTGCATGCTTAGGGCAGCCCAACAGCACATTCACGGCTCGCCTCCTTTGCCGGTCGACACTTACGAGCTTTCTTAAGAGTAAGCATGGTAGAATTGTCGGCAGGGGGCACAGGCAGGAGAGCTATCCAACCAAGCTTCCTTTTCATGCTTAGGGCAGCACCGCAACACATTCACAGCTGCCTTCCTCACCGGTCGACACTTACAGCAGGGCTATTCCCTCCAGACGCCTAGGAGTGCCACACTGCTCAAGCGCCTCCACCGACAATCAGGGCTCACAGGCGGGAGCTAGTCCCAGCCAAGCTTCCCCTGCATGCCTAAGGCAGTCCCACAACAGGATAACAGCTTGCCTTCTTCTCCTGTCGACATTAAAAGCACGTCAGCATCCACCTTCCGCCTAGCAATGCCACATTGCTCAAATGCCTGTCCAACGAGCAAGGGCTGCTGGGCTTGCCTCGAGCAGCCCCACAAGAGATACCCATCTCACCTTCCTCCGCCGCCGACAAATACAGCATGAGTACTCACAGCTTCCTCCTAAGAATGCCAGAGTGCTCAGACGCCTGAGCGAACGACAAGTGCAGAGAGGTAATAGCTCTGGGCATGCCAAGCTTCCCTTTGGCAGCCCACAAAATATTCCCTTGCCCTCTTCCTAGGTGCGCCCCTTTTGGCCCTTTACACCACGGCTGCTCACAAGCCTTATTCCTGAGAATGCCGGCCGGCTCCGACACCCGTCGTGGCAGAAGTGGATTCAGAGGGGAGAGCTCTGGGCACCACAGGCTTGCCTCGGGCAGCCTGACCAAAAACGTCCAGGTCTCGCTTTCCTTCCCTGTGGACACTTACAGCAGGACTCTTCCCAGCTCACTCCTGGGATAGGCACAGGTAGCACATGTCTCTCCCACTTGTCAGCACTCACAGGCAAGAGCTCTGGGCACCCCAAATTGGCTTCCGACAGCCTCGCAAAAAGTCCCCCTCTCGCCATCCTTCCCCTCGATAAGAAGACCAGGCCAACTCAAAGCTTCCTCCTATGAATGCCAGAAGACTCAGATACAGCCAAGGCTCACAGGCAAGAGCTCTTCCCAAGCAAGCAGGCCCTTCATCCCTAAGGCCACCGCACAGCACGTTCGCAAGTGGCCTTCCTCTCCTGGCGCCACTTACAGCGGGGCTTGCTTGCACTAAGTGTGGCGAGGAGAGGCAGGCAAAGTGCACATCTGTTGTAGAGCCGCCTTAGATATGCAGCTCAGGTCTGTGAGTTCTGGTTATTCGGAAAGGTGTCAGAGCAGTCTGGCATTCTTAGGAGGAAGTTTTGAGTACGCCTGTTGCAATTGTCGAAGGGGAGGAGGGTGAGGTGGAGGTTTCTTGTGAGCTTCGAGAGACAAGCTTGTCATGTCCGGAGCGCTTGCCCGTGCGTACTGACGAGGAGAGAGCCGTTTGAGCAGTGTGGCACGCCTAGCAGTAAGGTGGAATAGGCCTGCTATACGTGCCGACAGGCAAAGAAAGGGACCCGGGAACGTATTAATTGGGCTGCCCTGAGCATGCGGAGCAAGCTTGCTGGGGCAGTGCTCTTCCTTGTGAGCGCAGTCGACAGTTACAGCAGGCTGAATCTTAAGAAAGCAAGCCTGCTCAGAAGCCTCTCTGGACTGGCGGCAGTCACAGGCGAGCGCTCTGGACACAACAAGCTTCTTTCTGGCAGCTCCACAAGAAGTCCACATCTCGCCTTCCTCCCCGTCGGCAATTACACCAGGCATACTCAGAGCTGCCTCCTAAGAATGCCAGACTGCTCAGACACCTGTCCGAACAGCCTGGGCTCTGGCCACCGCACAGCACGTTCCCGAGTGGCCGTTCTCTGCTGGCAGCACGTAAAGCGGGGCTTGCTTGTTCTAAGTGTGGAGAGAAGAGGTAGGCAAACTGCGAACCTGTTGGAGAGCCGCAGATCAACGTTGTGAGCTCTGGTTGTTCGGCCAGCCGTCCGAGCAGTCTGGCACTCCTAGGCGGAAGCTTTGAGTATGCCTGGTCTTATTCTCGATGGGGAGGATGGCGAGACGGACTCGTGGCTGTGGGAAAAGACAAGGGAGAGACGTTTAAACAGTGTGGCACTCCTAGCAGTAAGGTGGGCATAGCCCTGTATAATTGTCAACACAGGAGAAAGGCGAGACGGGGAACTTTTTGCGAGACTGCTCGAAGCAAGCTGGCCTGCCCAGAGCTCTTGCCTGTGAACGCCTGCTGGTCCAAGAGGCATCAGAGCAGCCTGGCATTCTTAGGAAGAAGCTGTGCGTGTACTGTTGCAATTGTCGACGGGCGAGATGGAGGGGCTTCGAGAGACAAGCTTGTCGTGCCTAGAGCGCTTGCCTGTGTGTGCTGGCGAGGAGAGAGGTGTTTGAGCAGTGTGGCACTCCGAGCAGTAAAGTGGAATCGGCCTGCTGTATGTGTCGACGGGCAAAGAACGCGAGCCGGGAACGTGTTGTGGGACTGGGCTAAGCATGCGGAGCAAGCTTGGTGGGGCAGCTCTCTTGCCTGTGAGTGCAGTCGACAGTTACACCAGGCTGACTCCTAAGAAAACCATCCTCTCGGACGCCTGTCCAGAGAGCCGGCACTCATGGGCAAGAGGTCTGGGCACGCCAAGCTTGTCTCTGGCAGCCCTGCGAGACAACCCGGCTCTCCGTCGACACTTACAGCAGGCGTACTCAATGCCTCCTTCTAAGAATGCCAGACTTCTCAGACAACTGGCCGAACACCCAGGCCTCGCAGACGCTGTCGACACTGCATTTGCATGGCACTGCTAGGCGTGCAACTCTGCTCAAACGTGTCTCTCGCCCCTGTCAGTACTCACAGTCAAGCGCTCTGGGCACGACAAGCTTGTCTCTCGAAGCTCTCCCCATCTCGCCATCCTCCCCGTGGCCATTTACACCACATCCACTCACAGCTTCCTCCAAAGAATGCCCGCCTGCTCTGCTGCCTGTACGAACAGCCAGCGCTCACAGGCAAGACCTCTGGGCAGGACAAGCTTCCATCTGGAAGCCCAGAAGAAGAGCCAAATTCCCATATTACCCTTGTTTGACAGGTATACAAGCCTTACTGCTGAGAATGCCAGCCTGCTCAGACAACTCTCCGAATAGAAAGGGGTTCAGAGGCAAGAACTCTGGGCACTCCAATTGTGCTTCCGGCAGCCTCGCGAAACGCCCCTTTCTCGCCATCCTCCCCCTCGATTGTAAAACCAGGCAGATTCAAATCTTCCTCTTATGAATGCCAAAATGCTCAGATGCCTGCCCGAACAGCCAGCGTTCACAGGCAAGAGCTCTTCCCCAAGCACGCTAGACCTTCATCCCTAAGGCAGCCGCACATGCCGTTCACGAGGGGGCCTTCCCTCTCCTGGCGACACTTACAGCGGGGCTTGCTTACGCTGTGTGGAGGTAGGCAAAGTGCAAACGTGTTGTAGAGCCGCCTTCGATATGCAGCTCAAGCCTGTGAGCTCTGGCTGTTCAGACAGGCAGCTGAGCAGGCTGGCATTGTTAGGAGGAAGGCGTGAGAACCCCTGGTGCAATTGTCGACGAGGGAGGATGGAGACTCAGCCTTGCCCATGGGCCGTCCCGAGACAAGCTTGGTGTGTCTAGAGCTCTTGCCCATGAGTGCCCGCTCTCCGGACAGGCATCCGAGCAAGCTTACTTTCTTAGGAGTCAGCCTGGTGTAACTGTTGACTGCGCTCACAGGCAAGAGAGCTGCCCCACCAAGCTTGCTCCGCATGCTCAGGGCAGCCCAACAACACGTTCCCGGCTCCCTTTCTTTGCCCGTCGGCACATACAGCAGGCCTATTCCCACCTTACTGCTCGCCGTGCCACACTGCTCAAACGCGTCTCTCCTCGCCAGTACTCACAGGCGAGCGCTCTGGAACTGACAAGCTTGTCTCTGGCCGCTCCACAAGACGAACCCGTCTCGCCATCCTCCCCATCGACAATTACACCAGGTGTCCTCATAGCTTCCTCCTTAGAATGCCAGACTGCTCATCTGCCTGTGCGAACAGCCAGCGCTCACAGACCCGAGCTGCATAGCTAAGCCAGCTCTCCAACAGTTTCGCAGTCTGCCTACCTCGTTTCCCAACACAGAGCAAGCAAGTTCCTCTGTAATCCCGCCAGGAGAGGACGGCCACTCCTGATTGCGTCGTGCGGCTGCCTTAGGGATGGAAGTCAAGCGTGCTTGGGAAAAGCTCTTGCCTTGGAGCCCTGGCTGCTGGGACAGGGGTCTGAGACCAGCAAGCTTTCATAGGAAAGAGCTCTGGGCATGCCACGCTTTCCTCAGGCAGCCCCGCAGAACGTGCCCTTGACTACCACCCCACATCGACCTGGTCGAAACACCACTTCTGCTCGCACCTTATTCTGAAGACTGCTAAAATACTCAGACACCTGTCCGAAAAGCAAAGGCTTACAGGCAAGCGCTCTGGGCCAGGACAGCTTGCTTCGGGCAGTTTCGCCAAAATTCCCAGTCTCGCCTTATTCGCCTGTCGACGATAACACAAGGCCTTTTCCACCTTACGCCTATTTGTTCTACACTGCTTAAACGCCTCTCCCACCTGTCAGAATGCACAGACAGGAGATCTGGGCACGCCAAGCTTGTCTTGCGCAGCCCCATCAGATGAGCCCATCTCACCATCCTCCCCCTTGACAATTGCACCAGGCGTACTCACAACTTCCTCCTGAGAGTGCCAGACTGCTCTGACACCTTTCCGAATAGCCAGAGCTCACAGACTTGATATGCATATCTAAGGCGGCTCTACAACAGCTTCGCACTTTGCCTACCCTCTTCTCTCCTCGCCACAGAGCCAGCAAGCCCCGATCTATGTGTCGCCGGGATAGGAAGGCCCGCCCCCCCCCCGCCAACATGCTGTGCAGTGGCCTTAGGGATGAAGGGCCAGCTTGCTTGGGAAGAGCACTTGCCTGTGAGCCCTGCCTGCTCGTACAGGCATCTGAGTCTTCTGGCATTCTTAGGCGGAAGCTTTGAGTTGGCCTGGTCTTATCGAGGGGGAGGATGACGAGAGGGGGACTTTTTGCGAGGCTGTCGAAAGCCAGTTTGGTGTGCCCAGAGCTCTTGCCTGTGAGTGCTGACAAGTGGGAGAGGCGGGTGATACCTGTGGCACGCCGAGGAGTGAGGTGGGAAGAGGCCTGCTATAAGTGTCCACAGGGACGGAAAGCGAGACCTGGATTTTTGGTCAGGCTGTCTGAGGCAAGCCTGTGGTGCCCAGAGCTCTCCCCTCTGAACCCATTTCTGCTCTTTGGACAGGCGTCTGAGCAGGCTGGCATTCTTAGGAGCAAGCCTTGTGTAATTGTCGACTGGGGAGGATGGTGCGATGGTATGTCTTCTGGAGCTGCCAGAAGCTCTTTTCCAGCTGGTGTCCAGAATTCTTGCTTGTGCGTACTGACGCGGAGAGAAGCATTTGAGCAGTGTGGCACTCCGAGCAGTAAGGTGGGAGTAGGCCTGCTGTAAGTGTTGACAGGCAAAGAAGGCGAGACGTGGACGCATTGTGGGCTGCCGTAAGCATGAAAACACGCTTGGTTGGCGTATCTCTTGCCTGTGAGCCCTGCTGACAATTACATCAGTTTTATGCCTTAGAAAGCTCGCCGAATTGGAGCCTGTCTGGACAGTGGGCAAGCATAGGCAAGAACACTGGGCACGACAAGCTTGTCTCTGGAAGCACAACAAAATCAGCCCATCTTGCCATCTTCCCCTGTTTCCACAAGACGTACTCACGCTTCCAGATTGCTCAGCTGGCGCTCCGAACAGCCAGGGTTCACAGGCCAGGAAGCTGCCCCCACCAAGCTTGCTTTTCATGCTTATGGCAGTTCCACAACACGATCACAGTTTGCCGTCTTCGCCTGCTGACACAGCCTGCCTGTTCCAACCTACTGCTAGGAAGGCCACACTCTTCGAACGCTTTTCTCTCCATCAGTATTCACAGGCGAGCGTTCTGGGCACAGGACAAGCCTGTCTCTGGCATCCCCACAGGACGTCCGCCTTTCGCCATCCTCCCCATGAACAATTACACCAGACTAACTCTTTAGAAATGTCGCCTAATCAGAACCTGCTCCAGAGAGCGAGCACGCACGGGCAAGAGCGCTGGGCACGACAGGCTTGTCTCTGGCAGTGCCACAAGACGAGACCGTCTCGCCATCTTCCCTCGTCGACAATTACACCAGGCGTATTCACAACTTCTTCCTAAGCACGACAGACTGTTCAGTGGCCCATCCGAACAGCCAGAGCTCATAGGTTCGATCAGCATAGCTAAGGCAGCCCTACCAGAATTTTGCTGTTTGCCTGCCTCTCCTCGCCACAATTAGAGCAAGCAAAGGCCGCTGTAAGTGGCGCCAGGAGAGGAAGGCCCACCTCGTGAACATGCTGTGCGGCGGCCTTAGGGATGAAGATCAAGCTTGCTTGGGAAGAGCACTTGCCTGTGAGCCCTCTCTGTTCGGACAGGTGTCTGAGTCTTCTAGCATTCTTAGGAGGAAGCTTTGAGTTGGCCTGGTCTTCTTATCAATGGAGGAGGATGGCGAGAGGGGACGTTTTGCGAGGCTGTCGGAAGCCAATTTGGGGTGCCCAGAGCTCTTGCCTGTGAGTGCCGACAAGTGGGAGAGACATGTGCTACCTGTGCCTATCCCAGGAGTGAGCTGGGAAGAGTCCTGCTGTAAGTGTCCACAGGGAAGGAAAGCGAGACCTGGACGTTTTTGGTCAGGCTGTCCGAGGCAAGCCTGTGGTGCCCAGAGCTCTCCCCTCTGAATCCACTTCTGCCACGACGGGTGTCGGAGCCGGCCGGCATTCTCAGGAATAAGGCTTGTGAGCAGCCGTGGTGTAAAGGGCCAAAAGGGGCGCACCTAGGAAGAGGGCAAGGGAATATTTTGTGGGCTGCCAAAGGGAAGCTTGGCATGCCCAGAGCTATTACTTCTCTGCACTTGTTGTTCGCTCAGGCGTCTGAGCACGCTGACATTCTTAGGAGGAAGCTGTGAGTACGCATGGTGTATTTGTCGACGGGGGAGGAAGGTGAGATGGGTACGTCTTGCGGGGCTGCCCAAGGCTACCCGGGGGTCTTGCCTAGCAGCCCTTGCTCGTTGGACAGGCATTTGAGCAACGTGGCATTGCTAGGAGGAAGGCGGGAGTAGAGGTGCTGTTAATGTCGACAGGAGAAGGCAAGCTGTTATCCTGTTGTGGGACTGCCTTAGGCATGCAGGGGAAGCTTGGCTTGGACTAGCTCCTGCCTGTGAGCCCTGATTGTCGGTGGAGGCGCTTGAGCAGTGTGGCACGCCTAGGCGTCTGGAGGGAATAGCCCTGCTGTAAGTGTCGACCGGCGAGGAAGGCAGCTGTGAACGCATTGCGGGGCTGCCCTAAGCATGCAGAGCAATTCTGGGGGAGTCCAGCTTTCTTGCCTCTGAGACCTGTCGACAATTACACCAGGCTTACGCTTTAGAAAGCTCGCCTGATCAGACACCTGTCTGGCAGCCGGCACTCACGGGCAAGAGCGCTGGGCACGACAAGCTTGTCTCTGGGAGCACAACAAAATGAGCCCGTCTCGCCATCCTCCCCCGTCGACAATTACACCAGGCGTACTCACAGCTTCTGCCTAAGAATGCCAGACTGCTCACACGACTGTCCGAACACCCAGAGCTCACAGGCAAAAAAGATGCCCCAGCAAGCTTGCACTGCATGCTTAGGGCAGCTCCACAACACGTTCACGACTTGCCTTCTTCGCAAGGCGTGAGTACGCATCCTTTAAGTGTGGACAGGAGAGGAAGGCAACCGTGAACGTGTTGTGGGCCTGCTGTGGCTTAGCAGGTTTTGTGTGGTGGGGATGAGCTCTTGCTTTTGAGCCCTGCTTGCTCGCAAAGGCGTCTGAGCATTTTGGCATTCTTAGGACTAAGTTGGGAGTAGCTGTGATGTAAAGGCCAAAAGGCCCTCACCTAGAAGAGAGCAGGGAATATGCTGTGGGCTGGCAAAGGGAAGCTTGGCATGCCCAGAGCTCTTGCCTAGCGGCCCTTGCTGTTCGGACAGGCGTCTGAGCAGTTGGGCATTCTTAGGAGGAAGCTGTGAGTACGCCTGCTGTAACTGTTGACGGGGGAGGAAGGCGAGATGGGTACATCTTGTGGGGCTGCCCAAGGCTAGTTTCGCATACCTGCGCTCTTGCCCAGTAGCCCTTGCTCGTTGGACAGGCATTTGAGCAACGTGGCATTGCTAGGAGGAAGGCGGGAGTAGCGGTGCTGTTAATGTCGACAGGAAAGGAAGGCAAGCCGTTATCCTGTTGTGGGACTGCCTTAGGCATGCAGGGGAAGCTTGGCTGGGACTAGCTCCTGCCTGTGAGCCCTGACTGTCAGTGGAGGCATTGGAGCAGTGTGGCACTCCTAGGCGTTCGGAGGGAATAGCCCTGCTGTAAGTGTCAACCGGCGAGGAAGGCAGCTGTGAAAGTGCTATGGGGCTGCCCTGCGCATGCAGGTCAAGCTTGCTTGGCAACAGCTCTTGCCTGTCAGCGTCGGCTGTTCGGACAGGCAGCTGAGCAGGCGGGCATTCTTAGGAGGCAGCTGTGAGTGGACGTGGTGTAAGTGTCCACAGGGGAGGATGGCGAGGTTGGGCATGTGGGATTGCCCGAGGCAAGCCTGGTGTGCCCAGACCTCTGATCCATGTGAACTGATAGGTGGGAGAGTTTGAGCAGTTTCACACTCTTAGGAGAAAGGTGGGAACAGGCCTGGTGTTATTGTCGACCGGGGGTGCGGGAGGCAATGTCATGGGGCTGCCCTAGCCTGACTCTGATTAACTCTAGATGGTGGCAGTCCAAGATTCCTTAACACTGAACTCCTTTGGAAGGAGTCCTGCTTTGCGAATTTCACTGGGTAGGAGCCCTTTCTCACCTGCCCGAGTTGTTGCAACTGGTCCGGATTGTGTCCATTTGGCTTGGATACAATGGACCGCCAAAGAAACATTAGTTTGAGCTCCTCCTGCTGCAACTAAGGAAGCTGATGAGCTTGCCTTCTTTGAGCTCCCACTGAGGTAGAAATCTGAGAGGAGCACCGTTGATTACGTCCAAGAGGTAACAGAGATGATCGTAATGGCTTTGCTTTGTCTAATCTAGACACATCTCTGTTTGTGGCACTTGCTTATTCACTAATGCCTCAGCATCGATGCTATTTAGAACTCCTAATCCTGGCCCTGTAACACCACTGACATCCTTTCTTTCTCGCCATTTGGCGCTTCAGGTCCGCTTGCGTAACCATTCCATCCATGTGGTGTAAGCTATATTTAAAAATGGCAGACAGGATGGCTTAATCATAGACATGTTCTCTTGCCTGAGTAACGCTACAGGTTTTAGAGACCACAAAGGGTTCAACAGTAACTTTTGTGTTCCGGTTGATTTAACTGCGTGGGAGCTCTGCGGAGATGGTCGGGCTGTTCCTGCAGTGACCGCAGGGAAAGTTAAAATGGAGAGCATTGGGGAAGTGGTTAAAGCAGGAGAGAGTGTTGAAAGCCTGCTCCTGAGAGTGCAGGGTAGAACTAATGGCGTAGACTTACAAGTTACACTCCCATTACAAGAGCGTTCGTTAGAACGCATCACCGGGGTCTGCCGGGACCCGGGCAATGGAAGGCGGAAGTTTTCAGTGCAATCGTCTCTCCGGCACCAGGCGAGAGTCACTACAATTTGTAGTTAGTGACACACTGGACTTCTCAGTTTGGGTAATGTCTTGGTCCCATTTCTATCCGTATGGGATGCTCCTCCAGGGCTTTTGCCTCACCTTCAACGTGGTAGGCACTGCAACATGCTGTCAACTCTGTGGATGCGCTATTTGATACAAGTAGGAACAATAGCGTTCCTCATTTGCTTCCCAAATTGCTTCTCCTCGATTTTGGCTACAACACATTTTACTCGCAGGTTGGTTTTTTGCTAGGGCGGTTAAACAATACTCCAGTGCAAGCACAAATGTCATGACAACAACTAACAACACAAGCAAGTGTTACACGCCACACTTTGTAACATTTAATGTCCAGTACGGCTTAGCTCATGTGGTGCTTCCAAGAGCTTCCGGTCCACTCAGCCGCTTTACATCTGACTAGAGCCAATTTTCTTTACCTGGAAGTTTAACAGTGAAATAAGAATTCAACAATACAGTGTAGGGGCCTCCCGAGATTTGGTTGCACTTCAGACTTTCAGGTGACTATCTGTACCAACCCCTTATGTCCAGGCTGGATAGCGTGTGCTTGCACGTCACCTGGTACTGAGTGGGCCCACTGAGCTTTTCCCCTGCCTTTTGTAAGTGTAATTCGCTCATCTCCACCCAAGCGGTTGCTTTTAGCCTGAGTTGCCCACTGTGGCTAAAGGTCTCCCCAAAAGAATTTCCACTGGCAATAGTCTTAGAGGCTGTCACGGAGGATTCTGAACATCCCATAGTGCTAAGTTTAGGGCTGCTGGTAAAAATGACCTCACTACCTCAGCAAGCAGCTATTGGCCTGCCACTTGCCAATCAGGCACTGAGGCAGAAGTGAGCTCAGAAGCGCAGGTAGGACTCATGGCGCTCTGAGTGCCTCATCAGGCACTGAGGTCAAAGGGACCTCACAAGCACAGCCAGCCTGCCATGGCGCATCAAACACGGAGAAAGAAGGGAACACCCAAGCAGACCAGCAGCCATGGGCGTGGCAGTGCATGCCCATGCATGCAATGGCATGCAGGTCAAAGTGACATCATAAGGCACAACCAGCAACCATGGGCCTGCCACTGCCCTTTTTGGCATGGAGACACAAGTATCCTCACAAGCAAAGCCAGGAGGCATGGCCCTGCCACTGGCCTATCAAGCACAGAGGCAGAAGCAACCTCACAAGCAGAGCGAGGACTGATGGGCCTGACTGGCCTACCAGGCCGTGAGGCAGAAGTGACATGACTATCTCATCCAGCAGTGGTGGGCCTGACAATATCATTTCAGGCAGTACAGGTAAATACAGGTTGAGTGCTAACACAGAACGTTGAAGGACCATAACAGAAAAAAGGCACTTGGAGGCCTGAGCACTGGAAAAAAGGGCACTAGGAGGACATGCACTGCAAAAAATATGCACATGGAGGACACTATACTGGAAAAAAAGGCACTTTGGGAGCCTGCATCGCAAAAATAGGCACTTGGAGGCTGCTAGACTGGAAAAAAAGGCACTTAGATGCCCCTTCACTGCAAAAAAAGGCACTCAGACAGCAGTGCACCTCAAAAGGAGGCACTCGGAGGCCCCTGCACCACAAAAAAAGGCACCCGGACAACAGTGAATCACAAGAAAAGGCACTCGGAAGCCCCTACATCACAAAAAAAGGCACTTGGAGGCTAGTACACTGCAAAAAAAAAGGCACTCGGAGGACCATGCACGGCAAAAAAAGGCACTCGGTGGCCCCTACAGCACAAAAGAAGGCACTCGGGGGCTGCTACAATGTGAAACAAGGCACTCGGAGGCCCCTGAACCACAAGAAAAGGCACTTGGGGCCACTACACCACAAAAAAAGGTACATGGAGGACCACACACCCCAAAATAACAGCACTCGGAGGCCCCTGAACCACAAGAAAAGGCACTCAGTGGCTCCTACAGCACAAAAAAAGGCACTCGGGGGCTGCTACAATGTGAAACAAGTCACTCGGAGGGCCCTGCACCACCAAAAAAGGCACTCGGAGGCTCCTGCATTGGAAAAAGAGGCACTTGCAGGCCTGTACACTGGAAATAAAGGCACTTGGAGGCCCCTGCACTGGAAAGAGAAAGGCACTCGGAGGCCTGTACACTGGAAATAAAGGCACTCGGAGTCCCCTGCACCACAAAAAAAGGCACTCGGAAGCCCCTACACCACCAAAATACGCACTTGGAGGCTAGTACACTGCAAAAAAATGCACCCTGTGGCTCCTACAGCACAAAAAAAGGCACTCAGTGGCCCCTACAGCACAAAAAAAGGCACTCGGAGGCTGCTACAATGCAAAAAAAGGCACTCGGAGGCCAGTGCACCCCAAAAAAAGGCACTCGGAGGCCTCTACACCACAATGAAAAGGCATTAGGAGGGCCTTACGCTGGCAAAAAAGGCACTAGGGGGCATCTACACTGCAAAAGAAGGCACTCGGAGGCCACTACACTGGAACAAAAGGCACTCGGAGGCCAGTGCACCACAAGAATAGGCACTTGGTGGCCTCTGAACCACAAGAAAAGGCACTCAGAGGCCTCCACACTGCAAAAAAAGGCACTCGGGGGCTGCTACAATGTGAAACAAGGCACTCGGAGGGCCCAGCACCACCACAAAAGGCACTCGGAGGCTCCTACACTGGAAAAAGAGGCACTTGCAGGCCTGTACACTGGAAAAAAAGGCACTCGGAGGCTCCTGCACCACAAAAGAAGGCACTCAGAGGCCCCTACACCACCAAGAAAGGCACTCGGTGGCCCCCACATTGCAAAAAAAGGCACTTGGAGGCTACTACACTGCAAATAAACGCACCCTGAGGCCCCTGCACCGCAAAAAAAGGCACTCGATGGCCCCTATGCTGGAAAGAAAGGCGCTCGGAGGGCCCTGCAGCACAAAAAAAGGCACTCGGCTGCCCCTACACTGGAAAAAAAGGCATTTGGTGGCCCCTACACCACAGAAAAAGGCACTCGGGGGCCGCTACAATGCAAAAAAAGGCACTCAGAGGCCCCTACACTGGAATAAAAGGTACTCGGAGGCCAGTGCACCACAAGAAAAGGCACTCGGTGGCCCCTGCACTGCCAAAAAAGTCAATCACAGGCCCCTGCACAGCAAAAAAAGGCACTCAGAGGCTGCTACAATGCAAAAAAAAGGCACTCGGAGGACCACACCACAAAAAAAGGTACTGGGTGGCCCCGACAGCACAAACAAAGGCACTCGGGGGCTGCTACAATGTGAAAAAGGCACTTGGAGGGCCCTGCACCACCAAAAAAGGCACTCGGAGGCCCCTGCACCACAAAAAAAGGCACTCAGAGGCCCCCACATTGCAAAAAAAGGCACTTGGAGGCTACTACACTGCAAAAAAATGCACCCTGAGGCCCCAGCACCTCAAAAAAAGGCACTCCGGTGCCCCTACACTGGAAAGAAAGGCACTCAGAGGGCCCTGCAGCACAAAAAAAGGCACTCAGCTGCCCTTACAGTGGAAAAACAGGCACTTGGAGGCCTCTACACCCCAGAAAAAAGCACTCAGTGGCCCCTACACTGGAAAAAAAGGCACTCGGAGGCCCATACACCACAAAAAAAGGCACTCGGAGGCCCCTACAGCACAAAAAAAGGCACTTGGGGGCTGCTACAATGCAAAAAAAGGCACTCGGAGGCCCCTGCAGCAGAAAGAAAGGCACTCGGCGTGCCCTGCACCAGAAGAAAAGGCACTCGGGGCCACTACACCACAAAAAAAAGATACATGGAGGACCACACACCCCAAAATAACAGCACTCGGAGGCCCCTACACCACAAGAAAAGGCACTCGGGGGCTGCTACAATGTGAAACAAGGCACTTGGAGGCCCCTGCACCACAAAAAAGGCACTTGGAGGCCCCTGCACCACAAAAAAAGGCACTCAGAGGCCTCTACAACACCTTCCACTTCCCTATCAGACACAGAGGCTGATGTGACCTGACAAGGACAGGAAGCCGCCTGGGGCCTGCCAGTGGCCTATCAGGCACTGGTACTTCTGTGAGCTCACAAGCAGAGTCAGCAGCCATGGGCATCCCACTGCCTGATGAGGCACTGAGACCAAGGTGACCTCAAAATGCAGCCAGCACGCAGAGGCCTGCCACTGGCCTATCAGTCACTCAGACTGCTGTGAGCTCAAAAGGACAGCCAGCAGCCAATGGCCTCGCACTGGCCTATCAGGCAATGGGACTGCTGTGACCTCACGAGCACAGCCAGCAGCTGTGGGTCTGCCACTGGCTATCAGGCACTCAGACTGCTGTGAGCTTAAAAGGACAGCCAGCAGCCAATGGCCTCGCACTGGCCTATCAGGCAATGGGACTGCTGTGAGCTCACAAGGACAGCAAACAGCCATGAGCCTGCCACTGCCCTATAGGGCACAGAGGCTGCTGTGACCTCACGAGCACAGCCAGCAGCCAGGGGCCTCCCACTGCACTATAAGGTACAGAGACAAATGTGACCTCAAAAGGCAGCCAGCAGACAGAGGCCTCCCACGGGCCTATCAGGAATAGGACTGCTGTGACCTCACAAGCACAGCCAGCAGCCATGGGCCTGCCACTGGCCTATGAGGCACTGAGGCTGCTGTGACCTCACAAGCACAGTCAGCAGCCAGTGGCCTGCTGCTGGCCTATCGGGAACGGAGGCTGCTGTGACCTGACAAGCACAGCCAGCAGCTATGGGCCTGCCACTGGCCTATTGGGCCATGGGACTGCTGTGACCTCACAAGCACAGACAGCAGCTTTGGGCCTGCCACTGGCCTATAAGGCACGGAGGCTGATGTCACCTCACAAGCACAGGCAGCAGCCAGGGGCCTCCCACTGTCCGATGAGGCGCTGACACTGCTGTCAACTCAGAAGCACAGTAAACAGTCAGGGGCCTGCCACTGCCCTGTAGGGCACTGAGGCTTCTCTGACCTCACAAGCCCACCCAGCAGTCATTGGCCTCGAACTGGCCTGTCAGGCACTGAGGCTGCTGTGACCTCACAAGCACGGCCAGCAGGCATGGGCATCCAACTGCCCTATAAGACACTGAGGCTGCTGTGATGTCACAAGCAAAGCCAGCAGCTGTGGGTCTGCCACTGACCTGTCAGGCAAAAAGACTGCTGTGACCTGACAAGCACAGCCAGCAGCTATGGGCCTGCCACTGGCCTATGAGGCACTGAGGCTGCTGTGACCTCACAAGCACAGCCAGCAGCCAGGGGCCTGCTGCTGGCCTATCAGGCTGTAGGAGTGTTGTGACCTCACAAGCACAGCCAGCAGCTATGGGCCTGCCACTGGCCTATACAGCACGGAGGCTGCTGTGACCTCACAAGCACAGGCAGCCGCCATTAGCCTCCCACTGCCCTAGGAGGCGCTGACGCTGCTGTCAACTCAGAAGCACAGCCAGCAGGGGGCGATGTAGACTAACTTATGAGGCACTGAGGCTGCTGTGACCTCACAAGCACAGCCAGCAGGGGGCGCTGGAAACTAACCTATGAGGCACTCAGGCTGCTGTGACCTCACAAGCACAGCCAGCAGTCATGAGCATGCCACTGCCATAGGAGACACTGAGGCTGCTGTGACCTCACAAGCACAGCCAGCAACCATGAGCCTGCCACTGGCCTAGGAGGCACTGAGGCTGCTGTGACCTCACAAGTACAGCCAGCAGCCAGGAGCCTGCCACTGGCCTCAGAGGCACTCAGGCTGCTGTGACCTCACAAGCACAGCCAGCAGCCATGAGCCTGACACTGGCCTCGGAGGCACTGAGGCTGCTGTGACCTCACAAGCACAGCCAGCAGGCACTGGCCTGCCCCTCGTATATCAGGCACTGAGGCTGCTGCTGTTGTCCGAAAAGCGGATTCGTTGCCCGGTGTGCAATAAGCCAATAATTACACACTCAGGAGAGACATTTGCTTATTTATTTCAGAGTTGCACAAGCCTGGGTGCTCGGTCGTTTCCCACAAATCAAGCACACCCCCCCCCCCCAACTTTTCAAGTAGCATTTATACAAACAAATTGCCAGATTTGCAATTTTCCCTTTTACACTGATTGGTTAGTGATTTCTTCATTCCCCGGGTCCCACCCCTGTCTCCCAAGGTCCTGATGAGGGGAGATCAATTAACACTGCCCCAGCAGGGACAGTAGATGTTATCTCCCAAAGTCCTGACAAGGGGGAGATAGTCCAGACCCCTTAATTAACATTGTTTCAGCAGCGAGAGGAGGTTTTGCTTCCCAAGGTCCTGGTGCCCAAGCAGGCCTTATTTCAAAGCCTTGACATCCTCCCTTTCGGAGTGTGGGGCACAGGAATGCAGCCTGCTTGTAACTCCCTTATCTTTCCAGCCTGCACCAGCTCTGGGGCCCTTTCTTACTGAACTAGGAGTGCGGCCTAAGGCTTCAGCAAATTTAGCTACTCATGAAGCAAGTTTTATCTAAGTGGCTACCTCTAGACCACTTCAGACTTAATGTTAGAAGTTATCCTAATCTACCTAGTTCACGCATTCCTTCTGAGCTTCCCAGGGTTGTCTTGTAACAATTCCCCCCTTTGAGACTTATATGATCATTTTCATATTAGTCTCACTCTTTTAAAATCTTTCCCATATTAATTTTGTACAACATCTACAAATGCATTGAATCACTACATAAACGCATACAAAAACTACTAACACCATTCCCAAAACTGTTAAACACTTTTTAACCCATGAGCTCACGTCAGGGAACCAGGAAGTCAACCATTTCCATGTTTCTTCAAATCCAAAAGAGGTATCCTCTTTCTGAACCCCATGTAAGATTTCAGTCTGCTTCCAGATTTCATTTAGATCGGTAGAAATTCTCCCGCTTTGATCCACATATACACAGCAACTAGTATTTATTATTGTACATACTCCTCCCTGAGATGCCAATAACATATCTAGAGCCATCCTGTTTTGGGTAGTTATTTTAGCAATTTCTGAAACCTCCTCTTGTAAAGCTGCAGTGGCATCAGAGGTTTTATTCCCTATTTTTTTCAATAACTGCTGAAATATTTACTATTGCTTTTTCAAGTTCACTCACTCCCAGTTGTGGAAACAGCCACCTTACGAATGACTGCAACCTAGTAGGTCGATCTATTAAAGGATTATTGACCCTCTTTTGTCTCCTTATGAATGTTCTTAGCCAGGATTTTTGGTATTTATTACTCAATTCTTTTCTTATAGTAACATTAGGGATTATTGCCCCTAAAGTACATGTCCCTGACCAATTAGGAGGTAGCACTTTTCGTGCCTTGTTTCCACACAACCAATACCATCCACTACCTTTTGGAACACGCCACCCATTTAGTTCCTTACTTGGCCACTTATAACCTATTCAGGTATCCGAGAGCAATCTTTATAACCTCCTACCTTAATGGCTCCAGTACAGTTGATCGGTTGCTTTCCATAAAGTATAGTTTTCTCCCACCATTTATTACTATTATTACATCTTTGGATACATTGATAATAATCTCCTGTCACACTCTGGACTTCCCATTCCTGTTTGGTTGTTTCATAGGCACTCCAATTAGTGGGAAGCCCTTGTTGGAAAGTTCAGGGAAGTGGGTACACACCCAGCAATCCCTCTGGTTAACTATCTTCATAGATTTCGTAATTACTTCCAAATGGAGATTGTGACTCCAAAATCCTTCCTGATTCCCTTTAATTGTTTGGCTCAGGTAACCTAGAAAAACTAACCACCACATTTCTCCCCTGGTTGTTAAGGAGAACATCATTTTTACACAGATACCGTAACAACAATATTAACCCTATTCCTAACAATCAGATTAAAGCATTTTTTCCCTGAATACAATCTAAATTTAAAACCGATTCGCTTCTAATACATCTCATATATCTTTATATATTTTTAACTTTAGAGGTTGAACTTGTTCAGCTTTCCACGTCTCTCGAGGTACTGCTTTCACTCGGGTGTAATCTAAAAGTATAACTGGATGTACCTACGGAGAGAAGAACCTTTGCCATAGACAAGAGATAATCACTTAAAATTTGATCACCCTTAACGTGCATTTGAATTTCATTTCCAGTTAAATTTACAGTGTAAGGTTTGCCATACAGAATCTCAAATGGACTAACTTTCTCCCTAACCCTTGGGGTTATTCTGGTTCTTAATAATGCCAGAGGTAAAACATCAGTCCATTTCATCTGAGTCTCCTGACACAATTTTCCTACCTGTCTCTTAATTGTTTGATTCATTCTTTCCACTTTTCCACTGGATTGTGGCCTCCAGGGGGTATGTAAGTCCCATTTAATTTGTAGTATTTTTGAGATTTGTTGTACTATTTCTGCTATAAAATGAGGTCCCCTATCTGAAGAAAACCCTTCTGGTACCCTAAATCTTGGTATGATTTCTTTTAATAACATTTTCACTACCTCCCCTGCTTTAGTGGTACGACACGGGAAAGCCTCAGGCCATCCTGAAAAGGTGTCAACAATTACCAACAAATATTTATATCCATTACATCTTGGTAATTCAGAAAAATCAATTTGCCAGTAATCCCCAGGCATGAAGCCCCTTTTTACTTCCCCTGGGGGGGGCTTCTTCTGAATCCTGGGATTATTTCTAAGACAGATTTCACATTTTTGTGTAATACCCTTTGCAATTATTAACATACTAACTCCCACAGCAAATCTTTTAACTGTTTCAACCAATGCCTCAGCTCCCATGTGGGTACTACCATGTATTTGCTTCATCAGCTTCTTCATTATCGGCAAAGTTACCACACACTGTCCAGTAGATGTCACCCACCATCCTTCAGGAGTTTTTATGCATTTCAGTATTTCTGCTAATTTATTTTCTTTTTCAGTGTATACTGGAATTTCCATTTTTAACAGTCTCTCTGGAACTAATGCTGCCACTGACATGGATAATGCTGCCCTTTTTGCAGCCTCATCGGCCTGTTACGGAAATTAGGCTTGTCGGCCACCATAACAGGGCTCGACCCTAGGTTCCCCCAAGTAAAGTTCAGAGCCAAATCAAAACAAAGTAAATTTTAATCACACGCGTGCCGTAATTACAGCTCGAGCTGGGTGCCTCCGAAGAGGGACCCTAACATAAACAAATCCTGGGTAATTATAGTCTTTTCGACTTCCATTTCCCACCCCTCACGCGATAGTTAGACCAATAGTAATTTTTTGGTCTGGGGTCTCCTGCTCCTCATTGGGTCTCATCGTCTTTCTGAGGCAAGCTGGTTTTCTCCTTATTCTTGTTTTTTTGCAGTCTCTGATGACGGTTGTACTTCTGTTTTTGTTGGGTCTGGCGGTTGCCTCCCAAGGTCTTATTTTCCCCCATTGTTTTGGCGTCTTCCCTCTCGGAGTCGGTGACACAGGTGCGCAGACTGCGTGTGGCTCCCTTATCTTCCCAGCCTGAACGAGCTCTGAGGCACTATTTTTTATTAAACTAAGTAAAGATTCGTTACTTTTCCCACGCACGGCCTAAGGCTTCAGCAAATCTAGCCACTCATGCTAAGCAAGTTTTATGTAAGTTGTGCTAAGCAGCCATTTCTAGACAGTTTCAATTCACTATTCTTTAACAGTTTCCCCCCTTTGTTTTTATGAAGCATCCCTGCTAATATTTTAAACAGAGTTCTCGAAGTCTTTCGAGGCATACTATCACTTTCCATACTCTTATATATAATATGATCGTAAGCAATAGGCATAACACAGTTAAACTGAACACAACTACTACCGGGTGCAATACATGATTATAAATCCCTGTTGTGGTTGGTGACCACCCTAGAAGAGTTTCCCAGCCATGATGTTCTCCATCCCTTTTTACCCTTTCTAAGATATGATGTATCTCTTTTGCATCATGGTGAACAGTGATTAGAGTTTTCTGTCCACTGTTCCGGATGCGCTCTAGCAGTTGATGCAAATCATCATGTTGCAGTAGTTTCCTTACCAGGGTGAGATTCATCCCAATGGGAGTAGGTAGTAAATTTTGAATTAATGTATAATTAGATTGTAACAATTGATAAGACGTGATAGGAGCTGAATAACTGAAATCACATCCCATGATTTTGGTAAAGCTACAAATACAAATATTTCAATGATTACTCATATCTACTACAATGCCATCTATAACTATAAGACTACAAAAGGTTCTCATACGTACACACCCTCTCCCAATATATACAAGTATAGTTGCAGGTGTTTCATCAGGGTGTATTTCAAAGTGACAAACATTTTGCTCAGTGTCAAGACAAATGTCTTGGGCTTTGATGGTATTACTTTCACAAATAAACCCTTGCTGTTCCTGTACAATACATGCGCTAACGTCCACAGTTTGCCATTTATTTCCATTTCGTTGGGCCCATACTCTGTGTTCCAATGGATAGAGTATAGCTCCATTGTGATTTAATCCTAACGCAATGATTGGATATATTGTATATGTTGAAGCATTACGTATTGTTGAAACAAAGGCTGTGGCCTCAGTGTTGATAGGATCATAAGTAAAATTGACCAGATACCACCAGGATTGGAATTCCTTTTCAAATTCGGTCACATTATCCCAAATTACCTTTCGAATTTCAGTGGGTAAAGTGCCTTCTTCCCCTCCCTTATAATCGCTGCTGCCATAGATTGCATCCACAGTTGAGCTTGGATGCAACTGAGGGCCAGGGAAATATTAATTTGGGCTTCCCCAAGTGCATCCACTATCAAGTGGTGATCTTTTTCATTCATTTTTTCCCACTGAGGTAATATCTCGGATGAAAGCCATTGGTTAGTTCCTAATGCTAATAGAGAAGACCTCAATGGATGTTTTAATCTGTATAAGTCACTTGTTGTTGTGCTCAGTTTATTTACGAGTACTTCAGCATCTATACTGTTTAGGACTCCCAATCCTGTTCCTATGATACCGGTCACATCTCTCCTTGTTCATTTTGGAGAGGTGAGGGTTCGCCTATGTAACCACGCCGTCCATCCCACATAGGACGTACCTAAGAATGGTGAACAGGTCGGTTTGATTGTAGAGATATAATTTGCATTAATAGCTCTACTCGTTTGAGAGACCATGATGGATTAAATAACACTCGTTGTTGGCCTGTATTTCTAATCACATACGGTCCAATTTCAAAGATTTGTGGGGATAAGGTTTTCTTACTCTTCATGGTAACAGAGTTATTTATATTGGTGGAAATAATTGTAGTCAGGGTAGGTATTGCTGTACTGGGCTCAATAATGTCTATTTTAAATTTAAATGACAGTCCCACATTGTGGTGAGCCCACAGGCAAACTATAACAACAGGTTGTTCTAAGGTAAAATTGTACCAACAATCCAGTTTTTCAGTGGCACAAATTTTCCTTTCTTTTTCATTTGATTTGATTTTAGTGAGAGAGATTTGAGTTGCCTTCTCATGGGTGGACCCGTTGATCACTCGACACCCTATCTTTATTTCCTTTCCTGTCCTTCCCAGGAGTTGGGGAAGTTGGTTAGTATTATCCCAGCTCCATTCATTTTCTGAGTATACTTCAGTTCCATGCATGACCAGGGCTGAGAGGTTTAAGTTTTTATCAGAACTTAATCCCATACTTCCGGTATACTTAACACGGGCCTGGGACCATGGCCACTCTAAGGTTCTTTGACCACAGCTTAGGGAAAGTAGCATTGCCAGGGTTTGAAACAGCAGGGTGCAGTAAAGGGAAAGAGATTTGTGTTAGTGAGGCGAGTCCGAACAGATTACCCTGGGGAAGTCGTGTATCCCATCGAGCTTTACGTGGTTGTTTTCACTGTTCTGCTGCAACCTCTGCTGTGTTTGCTTCTTGGACTGTCACTCGTTTCATGTGAGAGTGGTGAATCCAATTCTCTTTTCCTAGAATTTTAACAGCGCAGTAAGAACTTAACAATACAGTATAGGGTCCTTCCCATTTTGGTTCTAGTTTTGTTTTTCGCGAGAATACCTTTATCAACACTTTATCTCCAGGCTGTATAGCATGTGCCTGAATGTCTGATGGCACTGGCTGAAACCACTGAGCCTGATTTTGCAAGGCCTTAAACCGTTCTTGTAAGGCTAGTACCTATTGTGTTACTCGTTCATCTCCGTCTAATAGGCTGGTCTTAGGAGGGATATAAGTCCCTGGTATCGCTAAATGTCTCCCAAAAAGAATTTCTGCTGGTGGTAGTCCTATGGGTTGCCGTGGAGAATTTCGAACATCCCACAGAGCTAAGTTTAATGCCTCTGGCCATTTTAGGCTAGCATGTGTGCATATTCTTGCTATTTTCTCTTTTAATGTTCTATTCATTCTTTCTACTTGTCCTGAAGATTGTGGGTGATAAGGAGCATGTAGGTTTCTTTTTATTCCTAACGATTTACATAACTGATTGATTATGCTTGCTGTAAAATGGGCACCCCTGTCTGAATCAATGGCTTCTGGGACCCCATACCTGGGTATGATTTCCTTCAGTAAGGCTTTTACCACTCCCCCTGTGTCAGCCTTTCTTGTTGGAAAAGCTTCTACCCAGCCTGATAACTGATCTACTATCACTAACAAGTGTTTGTATCCATAGACAGATGGCATATCTGCATAATCTATTTGCAGCTTCTGGAAAGGGAAGTAAGCCCATGGTCGTCCCCCCCCCCAAATCTGAGCTTGGCTTGTTATTTGAAAACTTCTGGCAGGTCGGGCAGCTAGTTGTTATTCTTCTAGCAGCTGCATAGATTCCTGGAGCAGCCCATACTTTCTGTACCTGTTTAGCTATTCCCTCGGCTCCCCCATAAGCTTTATCGTGAAACCACCTAGCTATAGTAATTAAATATTTTTTTGGTAGAATTGGTTTTTCCCCAATTGTCCATATTCCGTCACCATTTTGTTTTGCTTCCCACTGTTCCCATTGTTTTTTCTCTTCCACTGAGCAGTCTTTTTCATACATAGTTTTGGGGTCTATTAAGTTTGGCCACTCACTCTGGTCCATCCTTGGAACTGCCCCCATACATTCTCTCAGAGGTTGTTGAGCTGCAGCCCTCGCAGCAGCGTTGGCTAGAGCATTTCCTCTGCTAATTTCTGTAGTGTCTTTAGTATGGGCTGGGCAGTGTATTACCGCAATTTCTTTGGGCAGTTGAACTGCTTCCAGCAAATTACGTATTTCTTCTCCATTAGCTAATTTCTTTCCTGATGACGGCAAGAATCCTCGTTCTTTCCATAACATCCCTGTTGCATGACACACTCCAAATGCATATTTAGAGTCGGTATAGATATTTACCCGCAAGCTCTTACCTATTTTTTGCTGCTTGGGTCAATGCTATTAATTCTGCTCCTTGAGCACTTACTGATGGAGACAAAGGATTGGCCTCGAGCACCTCAAAGACGTTAGTGACAGCATAGCCGGAGTGACGTCTTCCGTCCAAATAATAGGATGACCCATCTGTAAACAGAACTAAGTCCGGGTTCTCCAAAGGTTCATCTTTAAGGTCCTCCCGGGGCTTGCTCGAGCTGACGACCACCTGCTCACAGGAATGATGTGGCTCTCCGTCCTCCGGTTGAGGCAATAGCGTTGCTGGATTCAAAATATTGCATCTTTTGAAAGTCACATTATCTGCATGCAGTATTATCAGTTCATAGCGGTCAGCTCTCTGTGGAGATAGTGCTTGAGTCGCATATTGCTTCATTAACAGTTCTACTTCATGTGGCACATACACAGTCAATGAATGACCCAAAACCACAGGTCGTGTTTTTTTCAGTAAGAGCTGCAGTAGCTGCTATTGCTCTGATGCGTCCTGGAGTGCCTTTAGCTACCTCATCTAGTTGCGTGGAGTAATAGGCCACTGGTCTACGGTGAGGGCCTAGTTTTTGGGTGAGTACCCCACTTGCTACTCCCTGTCGCTCATGGACAAATAATTCAAATAGTTTGCTATAATCTGGTAACCCGAGAGCAGGGGCTGAAACCAACGCTTTTTTCACAGATGTAAAAGCTTTCTCCCTTTCTGGGCCCCAGGCCAAAGGCTCTATCTCCTCCTTTTTTGTTGCCTGTACCAGAGGCTTAGTAAGTTCTGCTAACCCCGGAATCCACGGTCGGCAGAATCCTACAGCTCCTAAAAATCCCCTAAGCTGTTTTTTTGTTACAGGACGAGGCATATCAAGAATTGTCTTTACTCGTTCTGGATCAACTAACCTGTGTCCTTCTCTTAAGATAAAACCCAAATATTTTACCTCTCTTTGACACAGCTGGAGTTTAGACAGAGATGCTCGA
Source organism: Dromaius novaehollandiae (assembly GCF_036370855.1). NCBI lineage: Eukaryota > Metazoa > Chordata > Aves > Casuariiformes > Dromaiidae > Dromaius > Dromaius novaehollandiae. The sequence goes on along the minus strand of NW_026991432.1, from coordinate 717,552 downwards.
TGCCCTTTTTCTGCAAGAGCGTTACACAGAGAAACAGTATCTTTCAAACATGTCTCATAATCTTTACTTGCTAATAACAAATCATCTACATATTGTATTAATGCAGAATGTCCTGGAAGTTCGATATCTGAGAGGTCATTTTTAAGTATACGCGAAAAAACAGTCGGAGACCCAGTAAATCCCTGTGGCAGCCTTGTCCAAGTTAATTGTTGTCCCTTTCAAGTGAAAGCAAAGAGATCTTGGCTATCTTCAGCTATCGGTATACTAAAAAAGGCTGCTGTTAGGTCAGTCACAGTAAAATAAGTTGCCCAGTGGGGTATCTGTAGTAAAATGGTTGATGGGTCGGGGACTACTGGATGTGGAGCAATTACATGTTGGTTTATAGCCCTTAAGTCTTGTACAAAGCGATACTCTGGATCACCATCAGCATCTTGCCTGTTCTTTTTAACTGGCAGAATTGGGGTGTTATATGGGGATTCACAGACTCTAAGGATACCCATTTTCAGATAATGATCAGTTTGTTTTTGGATACTCTTCTCTGCTTCCTTTGGGATAGGATATTGTTTAACTGCAGGAGGCAATCCCCCCTTTGTTTTTATCGAGACTGGACCGGCTGATTTCAGTAGTCCCACATCCATTCCTGAAGAGCTCCATAATTTTTTAGAAACTGATTCTAAACCTGTTGGAATTTGCAGATTAGTTGACTCTGGTTCTGGTGTCTTAGCCAGAACACATGAACCCATAATTATTAGCTTTATCCCTTCCGGCTGTAAGCAGATCTGAGTATCCAAGGCTTGCAGGAGATCTCTCCCCAAAAGGCATATAGGTGCGTCTGTGGAAATTATAAAATGTCCCCACACTGTTTTACCCTCAATAGTGAGTAATAAGGGCTTAGATAACATTCATTCGCCCTTTCCCATCACTCCTTGCATCACTATTTTATCTGATGATTTGCATCCTTTAGGCTCAAAATTTAAAAGGGAAAGGGTGGCTCCAGTATCCACTAGAAAGGGAACTTCTAAACCTTCAGTATTGCCATTACGTGACCCTCAAAATCCAAAACTACATCCCATAAATTTACTCCAATTTCCACAGTATTTTCTGAGTCTCCTGTTTCCTCTCATTGTGGATTGACTGGGAATCGCCTGGTCTCCTCCTTAGTGTTTGATTGTCTCATGCCGGTTCCTCTGTTCCTAACTACACGGGGCCTCACTGGGCACTCCTGCTGCCAGTGTCCTTGTTCCCCACAATAATAACAAACATCATTAACTCCTGACTGTACAGCACGTTCACTTTGGTTCCATCTATCTCTCCTGGCTCTTTCACCTCCCCTCCCCCTGGGTCCTCTAAATCCATCTCTTAACACAGCTGCTAACACACTAACTTCCTCTTTTTTTTGCTGTCTCTTTTCTTTTGCCCTCTCCTCCTCTCGACTATTATACACAAATGTGGCTAAACGTATTATTTCATCCATTCGCTTTCCTGGCCAGTCAGGAACATGTTTGGAAAACTACTTTCTAATGTCCGGGGCTGCTTGGTCTACAAATGTGGAAATCATTAGCGGCCTGTTAGCCTCGGCTTCTGGGTCTAGTCCTCCCCCATACATTCTGACTTGCTTAATTAGCCTAGCAAAGAAAGCCGAGGGGTGTTCCTCTGCCTGTTGCTGACACTCCCTTACTTTAGACCAATTTGCAGTCTTTTGTCCTGCCAAACGTATAGCTTCTTCTAAGCCCTCTCTGGCTAATTGCAACTGCCTGTAATCTGCATCTACATTATGATTCCATCCGGGGTCCACAGCTGGCCAGGCTGTTTGAGCAGCCCCAACACACCCCTCTGCTGCCCAACGGCGGTTTGCATCCAAACTTGAGCACCTTTCATCTGGAGTGAACACAGATTCAAGGAGCATTTGTACATCTCCCCAGGTAGGGTCATACGCCCGCATAATTCCCCTTATGATTTGTAACACTCTTTCTGGATCATCCCTAAGTCTGGGGAGCCGTTGACTCCATATAATTAAATCTTGGGGTCTCCAGGGTCGGTAAACTCGTGTTGTGGCGACCCGAGGTACCCCTTCCAGACCGGGTGGGGGCACTCCTGGCACAGGAAGGCCTTCCAGAGGAGCTTGAAAGGCGGGGGCGGAAGGCAAGCGGGGGTGTAGGGAAGCTGAAGCAGAGGGTAGCGCATAGGGTGGAATAGTTTCCACAAGCGTTTCAGCAGCTGCGGTACTTACAGCATTCTGAGGAAAGAGTCTCTCTTTCCTAGGCGCCTCTTTTCATCTAGCAAATGCCCAGTTGTCCCATACATACCAGTAATCCATTTGTCTGGGGAACCTATTCTGCAAATGATGACGCAGGAAAGTTAGTTCCTGGTAACTGAAGGACCCCTGGGGTGGCCATCGCTCTGCCAGATTACCTTCCTTAGTCAGGAACGGCCAATCCTCCTGACATAGTTGGACTAACCTTTTTCTCCCTAAATTTTTGGTACCATCAATCTTACTCCAGTTTACCAAAATTTCGGCTAAGGGCGTCCCCTTTTCTATGCCGAAATTATTTCCCATATTGAGTTCCTGAAAAGTGCGTCTTAAGCAAATCAGGCAGTGCACTTCCTTCCCGGTAACACCAGTCCCTGTAGCTGGTGTGATCACACACACTATTTCTCTCCCTCTCTTTCTCTCGCTCTCTGGGAACTGCACTCACACCACCCGCGTCTTTAACTGCTAGGACTGCTGTCCCTTCGCAGCAGGCGGCTTCTCAGCCGACGGGTGCCCCAATCGGTTCCCAGGCTACACGCACTCACACACACACACACACACACACACACACACACAAACACACAGTGCTGTTTACACTCACACCAGTCACGGTGACTCTAGATTTCGGTCTTACAGTTTTGCAGTGCGCCTTATGCTGATCAGGCTGCACAACCCTCCTCCGGCCGGACCGAGCTGGGACTTAAAACCCACTCTAACCCTGGGGATGGGACTCCTACCTGTCCCCCTGGTATGCCTTACAGTGGCCAGCCCGCGTACCCCCCCCACACACCTGGTACGCCTTACGGTGATCAGTCCGCGTACCCTTTCAGTGCACTGTTACCAGACCAGAATTTAGAATTTAGGCGGGAGTTTAAGACTCACCTTCTCGGTGCCTCTCGTTGCCAAAGATCCCAGGTGAACTCACCCGATGGCGCCAGATGATTGTTTGGAGATGAGAGGCCCCAACAGTGGTCGCCTAGGGTCCCATCTGGGGTGCCAAACTGTTATGGAAATTAGGCCTGTCGGCCACCATAACAGGGCTCGACCCTAGGTTCCCCCAAGTAAAGTTCAGAGCCAAATCAAAACAAATCAGATAATTTTAATCACGCGCGTACCGTAATTACAGCTCGAGCTGGGTGCCTCCGAAGAGGGACCCTAACATAAACAAATCCTGGGTAATTATAGTCTTTTCGACTTCCATTTCCCACCCCTCACGCGGTAGTTAGCCCAATAGTAATTTTTTGGTCTGGGGTCTCCTGCTCCTCATTGGGTCTCATCATCTTTCTGAGGCAAGCTGGTTTTCTCCTTTTTTTTTGTTTTTTTGCAGTCTCTGATGATGGTTGTACCTCTGTTTTTGTTGGGTCTGGCGGCTGTTTCCCAAGGTCTTATTTTCCCAATTGTTTTGGCGTCTTCCCTCTCGGAGTCGGTGACACAGGAGCGCAGACTGCGTGTGGCTTCCTTATTTTCCCAGCCTGAATGAGCTCTGAGGCACTATTTTTTATTAAACTAGGTAAAGATTCGTTACTTTTCCCACATGCAGCCTAAGGCTTCAGCAAATCTAGCCACTCATGCTAAGCAAGTTTTATGTAAGTTGTGCTAAGCAGCTATTTCTAGACAGTTTCAATTCACTATTCTTTAACACTCACAAACACAGCCAGCAGCCAGGGGCCTCTCTCTCGCCTATGAGGCACTGAGGCTGCTGTGACCTCACAAGCCCACCCAGCAGTCATTGGCCTCAAACTGGCCTATCAGGCACTGAGGCTGCTGTGACCTCACAAGCACGGCCAGCAGGCATGGGCATCCAACTGCCCTATAAGACACTGAGGCTGCTGTGACGTCACAAGCAAAGCCAGCAGCTGTGGGTCTGCCACTGGCCTGTCAGGCAATAGGACTGCTGTGACCTGACAAGCACAGCCAGCAGCTATGGGCCTGCCACTGGCCTATAGGGCACTGAGGCTGCTGTGACCTCACAAGCACAGCGAGGAGCCAGAGGCCTGCCATTGCCCTATAAGGTACAGAGACAAATGTGACCTCAAAAGGCAGCCAGCAGACGGGGCCTCCCACGGGCCTATCAGGAAATAGGACTGCTGTGACCTCACAAGCACAGCCAGCAGCTATGGGCCTGCCACTGGCCTATGAGGCACTGAGGCTTCTCTGACCTCACAAGCACAACCAGCAGCTATGGACCTCGCACTGGCTATCAGGCACTCATACTGCTGTGACCTCACAAGCACAGCCAGCAGCCATGGGCCTGCCCCTGGTGTATGAGGAACTAGGACTCCTGTGCCTTCACAAGCACAGGCAGCAGCTGTGGGCCTGCCACTGAACTGTGAAGCACGGAGACAAACATGGCCTCACAAGCACAACCAGCAGCCAGGGGCCTGCCACTGCCCTATGAGACACTGAGGCTGCTGTGACCTCACAAGCAAAGCCAGCAGCCAGGGGACTCCCTTTGGCCTATGAGGCACTGATGCTGCTATGACCTCACAAGGACAGCCAACAGCCAGGAGCCATCCCACTGGCCTATCAGGCTATAGGACTGCTGTGACCTCACAAGCACAGCCAGCAGCTATGGGCCTGCCAGTGACCTATCAGACACGTGTCGCGGCCCGAAAGGAGTCGTTCAGGACGACCTCCCTCCCCTTAGGACCAACGACCAAGTTCGTGATGCCCTTGCACTCAATTAAGGTGAAAACGACACCAGCCAACCAGTTTAAGATTTATTAAGGCAAAATGGAATCAACTAACGAGACATGTCCCGCGTCACACGTTTAGGGAAAAAGAGAGGAAAAGGGGAAGAGAGAGAGAGAAAGATATCACCACCCGTGGATCCAGCGGCGTCCCGTTGGTCCTCTTCTTTTGGGAGTCCTTGCGGCGGGGCGGGGGGGCAGAGGGGGGAAGCTCCCGTCTGGTTCCGCTGACTCTGCTCGAGTTCTTCAGTCGTCGCAAGCAAGCCCCCCCATTCACACAGTCTGCAGTTTTTATAGGTTCTTGCCCGGCCTCTGGGAGGTGCTTCCTCGCTTCCCATGCAGATTAACCGTCATGCGCAGTCCGCCCTCTCGGAACCTTCCAGAAATGGGCTGGGGTATCTGGGGGTCTCCTGCTCATGCGCAGATGGCAAATGAGTACGTGCGGTTCGTGCCCTAGAGACGCCCTTCTGCCCTTTTCGCACCCTTTTTACCCCGTGCAGGTGCACGAGGTTGTTTACTTTGCAGACGGCTCCCGGGGGCGCCAGCGCGGCATTGCCCGACACACCTTGGCAGCGGCAGCTTTGCAGCAGCAGCAGCAATGTCAAGACAAAACCGCATTTAGTACCGGTCCTCTACACCACCCCGTGTCTCAACATTGCAGCTTGGCAGCAGGAGAGAGAGAGAGAGAAAGAAAGCAAGCAAGCAAGGAAGGAAAGGAGAGAGAATTAGGGACGGGGGGGAAGTCGTGGGAACAACATGGGTTTGGGTAAAAAATAAAGTGCTTAACAGTGATTAAACAGAGGTCTTGCTCAATGCAAGCTTATTCTTTAACAACTTCAACAACATCTAACTTTACAAAACAGACATCAAAACTGAGTTAATGAGGTAGGATTGTTACAATAGGCATAAAACAGCTGGCAAATGCGCTGTGGATGTCAATATGCAATTTCCTCCTTCAGGAGAAACTGGGAAATGATGGGTACTGTGGTTGGCCACGGCCAATGGATGGCACGGATTTTCTTTATGCCGTCCGGCAAGGTGGTAGGAACAAATTGCATATTTGACACAACATGTCCGATTAATTGAACAAAGCAAGGAATTATACAAGAACATTAAGGCGGCAACTGCACCTAACAAATACAATATTAACTGTTTCACCCACGGTGCCCCCAGTAACCAGGACTACAAATCGCCACTCCAGCCATTCCAGGTTTGGACGAGGACGTGGGCTATTTTTCTGATATCTTTGGTTAACTGGAGAACTACTTCGCCTACATCATCTATTTCCAAACAACAGTTAGGAATATTTAATTTCCCACACACTTCTCCCTCTTCAGCTAACAGGTAATCTAAAAACCATGTGGTGCTGAAGGATTGCCGTGCGCATCTGTTGGGATTGCCAAGTTAGAAGATCTATCGTGTCAGCGGTTTTGTTGGTAATAATTTCTAGAGCCGCTTGTAGTCTGATTATTTCCCCATTTTTGCGTCCCGCCCAAATTTCCCTTAATGGATCGCGTCTTACAGGCAACACTTCTGTCTCCAAGGTTATCATATACCTTTATGCCTAACCGAGGTCCACTTGCTTCTGGCAAAAGGAAAAACAAAGGTCTGATAATCCCTATATAACAAATTCCCAACCACCCCGTGGGTAAAAATGTATATGCTGTGTGCCTGCATATCCAGTAATGCCCCTTCTTAGCTCCAATGCCCTGAGCAAATGGCCCGTTTATCCCTGGTGGGAATTGAAAGTAAGTTGCATCTCTGTTGCCCAGAGGGCTGAAGAAGGTGGTTGCCCCATCACCTATTTGGCCGGTACAATACCAAGCCCCAGAAGTGTATTCTGGTGGTAGGTTTGCCATAGCACATATAAGCACATTAAGACAAGAAGTATCTTTCCAACACAGGTTAAGAATGCCATTCTTGGCTGTTGTGTTTTCAACAATAAAGCTAATTATGATCGCAGCACACAATTACAAAAAATGATAAAAATAACTGTTATAACTACCACAGGTAGTATCGTTGAGGACACTCAAGCTCAACATAAGACAAGTCTTCTTCCCCAGTGCCCTCTTCCTTTTACATTGTTGACCTAAAAGGAAGGGAGGATCCACCTGGCATGGATTCTATGATCTTTCCCATGGGCATCAGTAGCTACCCATGCATACAGATTTTTTGAAGCTTTTAGTACTAGAGGTATTTGTCCCACAGTGGGTAAGTCCACTAGAACCGGTTGTCCTGGGTAATACAAGGGATTCCTCGGTTTCTTATTCTCCCCAGTCCCAGGTAAGAGGGATGGAGGATTAGGGCAAAAAGCAGCGAGTCTGGGGCAGCCATTTACTCCCCATCGTCCATTGACTTTAGTTACTGCATCAGATATTCGTCGCGCCCATCCGGGATTGTGCGGTCTCAGGGTTCGTTTTAAGAGTCCTGGGGTGCAGACGGGGTCTTGGGATAAGGGAGGAGGAACTTTGGGGTTTGAGGAAGATGGGGTTCCCCTTATCCTGTCCCAACTTCTTACCAAACCTTCCAGGTTGGGAGTTGGTAACCTATCCATGACTTCTCTGGGAATTCCCTTTGAAATGCCTTCTGCCCATAATAATTGTCTCCTGCTATCCAACACCCGTACCGGTTTCCCAGGATGTGGGTGTTGCAGTGATTTATATTGCCTCCCACTTTCCTCAACTCTTCTTATTTCTGCTTTATGCTTTGTTTCCCCCTGGCCAGTGAATCCCATACGCCTTCCGTAATTAATTAGCTCCTGTGCCACCTCCCCCCAAGTCATGTTGGGGGGGCCTCCCCTTCGTCTCGGTCGGGGAGTTCGTAATCGGTCTTGCAGCTGAACAGCATATAGTTTTAAAGCATCAGGAAGTCCCCTGATCAGAGGATGTGACCTCTCGGGGTCTGCCACACACTGCATGGGGGAGGGCTGCTGCAGAAGCAGCAAACGGTCATGCATCAATTGGAGGCAAGCAGTTTTCTGCACGCTTTCCAGAATGTGGCCCGCTGTGGGTGTTTTAATAGAAAAAGGGTCTCCTCTTTCCATTGGGTCTAATCCTCCTGCCCAGTAGGCTACCCTCTGGGTCAAGGACCATGGTTCCCTGTTATCATTTGTGGTTAGAAAGACTCTGGGTCCCCAATATCCTCTAGCTTCATCTTCGCTCAGCAGAATGCGATCCCCCCCGGTGAGGGAGACTCTCCACACATACTCAGTTTCAGTTTCCCGGGAGCCCCAGGAGTATTTTTCCTGTATTTTAGCCAAGTCCTGAGGGGAATAGGGGATAATACGCGTGGTACGTCGTTGAATACCCCCCTGACCATTATCAGTGGTTTCCGTTTTAATCAAGGGTCTCATTACTACATTCCCATCTCCAGGATAAAAGCAGTTCCTGCTGTCTTCTAATTCTTTAATTGGATATATGGATTTTAGATCAGATGCCTGTTTTCTGTCTAGTTCGGCCACATTCGAGAATCCCGGTTCACTATCATTAACCCCCCGCCTGTTTTCTTCCAATTCAGACCGCAGGATTCTCTCTCGGTCTAGTGAGTCTGATAAGATTATGTGAAGCCGCTGAGTATGGTTGCGCTCTGCAGTGAGTTGACTTTGCAAGTTTCTTACCTGTTCTTGCAAAGACTCAACTGTCTCTTTGGCTCGACTCCGGGAGTCTTGCAAGAACTCGATTGTCTCTTTGGCTCGACTCTGGGAGTTTCTTATGTGTTCTCCCAAGGACTCAATGGTCTTTTTATCACCTTGCCTCCCCCACCGGGCAGCAATTAGTGCCGCCCCTAAAACACCACAAACTGTTGCCCGAGCCATGCCAAGAGAGAGCAGGGCTTTATAGCCCTTCAGATTCTCAAAAGAGGATTATCCTTCATTGTCAGATCCTCTGTACTACAAATTATTCACAAGCACAGCACACTGTCACGGGCCTGCCACTGCCATAAAGGGCACGGAGGCTGCTGTGACCTCACAAGCACAGCCAGCATGTATGGGCCTGAAACTGCCCTATAGGGCACTGAGGCTGCTGTGACCTCACAAGCACAGCCAGCAGCTATGGGCCTCCCACTGGCCTATAGGGCACTGAGGCTTCTCTGACCTCACAGCAGTCATTGGCCTTGAACTGGCCTATCAGGAATAGGACTGCTGTGACCTGACAAGCACGGCCAGCAGGCATGGGCATCCAACTGCCCTATGAGGCCCCGAGACAAACGTGACCTCATAACGCAGCCAGCAGGCATGGAGCTGTCACTGCCCTATCAGGCACTGGTACTTCCGTGACATCACAAGTACAGCCAGCAGCCATGGGCATCCCACTGGCCAATGAGGCACTAAGACAAAGGTGACCTCAAAATGCAGCCAGCAGCCATGGGCCTGCCACTGGCCTATCAGGCAACAGGACTGCTGTGACCTCACAAGCACAGCCAGCAGCCAACAGCCAGGGCATCGCACTGGCATATGAGGCACTGAGGCTGCTGTGACCTCACAAGCACAGCCAGTAGCCATGAGCCTGACACTGGCCTAGGAGGCAGTGAGGCTGCTGTGACCTCACAGTCACAGCCAGCAGCCAGGAGCCTGCCACTGGCCTAGGAGGCACTCAGGCTGCTGTGACGTCACAAGCACAGCCAGCAGCCAGGAGCCTGCCACTGGCCTAGCAGGCACTGAGGCTGCTGTGACCTCACAAGCACAGCCAGCAGCCATGAGCCTGCTACCGGCCTAGGAGGCACTGAGGCTGCTGTGACCTCACAAGCACAGCCAGCAGCCATGAGCCTGCCACTGGCCTAGGAGGCACTGAGGCTGCTGTGACCTCACAAGCACAGCCAGCAGCCATGAGCCTGCCGCTGGCCTCGGAGGCAATGAGGCTGCTGTGACCTCCCAAGCACAGCCAGCAGCCATGAGCCTGCTACTGGCCTAGGAGGCACTGAGGCTGCTGTGATCTCACAAGCACAGCCAGTAGCCAGGAGCCTGCCACTGGCGTGGAGGCACTGAGGCTGCTGTGACCTCACAAGCACAGCCAGTAGCCATGAGCCTGCCGCTGGCCTCGGAGGCAATGAGGCTGCTGTGACCTCCCAAGCACAGCCAGCAGCCATGAGCCTGCTACTGGCCTAGGAGGCACTGAGGCTGCTGTGACCTCACAAGCACAGCCAGTAGCCAGGAGCCTGCCACTGGCCTAGGAGGCACTGAGGCTGCTGTGACCTCACAAGCACAGCCAGCAGCCATGAGCCTGCTGCTGACCTCGGAGGCAATGAGGCTGCTGTGACCTCCCAAGCACAGCCAGCAGCCATGAGCCTGCTACTGGCCTAGGAGGCACTGAGGCTGCTGTGACCTCACAAGCACAGCCAGCAGCCAGGAGCCTGCCACTGGCCTAGGAGGCACTGAGGGTGCTGTGACCTCACAGTCACAGCCAGCAGCCAGGAGCCTGCCACTGGCCTAGGAGGCACTCAGGCTGCTGTGACCTCACAAGCACAGCCAGCAGCCAGGAGCCTGCCACTGGCCTAGCAGGCACTGAGGCTGCTGTGACCTCACAACCACAGCCAGCAGCCATGAGCCTGCCGCTGGCCTCGGAGGCAATGAGGCTGCTGTGACCTCACAAGCACATCCAACAGCCATGAGCCTGCCGCTGGCCTAGGAGGCACTGAGGCTGCTGTGACCTCACAAGCACAGCCAGTAGCCAGGAGCCTGCAACTGGCCTAGGAGGCACTCAGGCTGCTGTGACCTCACAAGCACATCCAACAGCCATGAGCCTGCCACTGGCCTAGGAGGCACTGAGGCTGCTGTGACCTCACAAGCACAGCCAGTAGCCAGGAGCCTGCAACTGGCCTAGGAGGCACTGAGGCTGCTGTGACCTCACAAGCACATCCAACATCCATGAGCCTGCCACTGGCCTAGGAGGCACTGAGGCTGCTGTGACCTCACAAGCACATCCAACATCCATGAGCCTGCCACTGGCCTAGGAGGCACTGAGGCTGCTGTGACCTCCCAAGCACAGCCAGCAGCCTGTTACTGACCTAGGAGGCACTGAGGCTGCTGTGACCTCACAAGCACAGCCAGCAGCCAGGAGCCTGCCACTGGCCTAGGAGGCACTGAGGCTGCTGTGACCTCACAAGCACAGCCAGCAGCCAGGAGCCTGCTACTGGCCTAGGAGGCACTCAGACTGCTGTGACCTCCCAAGCTCAGCCAGCAGCCATGAGCCTGCCACTGGCCTCAGAGGCACTGAGGCTGCTGTGACCTCACAAGCACAGCCAGCAGGAGGCGCTGTAGACTAACTTATGAGGCACTGAGGCTGCTGTGACATCACCAGCACAACCAGCAGCCAGGAGCCTGCCACTGCCATAGGAGGCACTGAGGGTGCTGTGACCTCACAAGCACAGCCAGCAGCCAGGAGCCTGCGACTGGCCTAGGAGGCAGTGAGGCTGCTGTGACCTCACAAGCACATCCAACATCCATGAGCCTGCCACTGGCCTAGCAGGCACTCAGGCTACTGTGACCTCACAAGCACAGCCAGCAGCCATGAGCCTGCCACTGGCCTAGGAGGCACTGAGGCTGCTGTGACCTCACAAGCGCAGCCAGCAGCCAGGAGCCTGACACTGGCCTAGGAGGCACTCAGGCTGCTGTGACGTCACAAGCACAGCCAGCAGCCAGGAGCCTGCCACTAGCCTAGCAGGCACTGAGGCTACTGTGACCACACAAGCACATCCAACAGCCCCGAGCCTGCTACCAGCCTAGGAGGCACTCAGGCTACTGTGACCTCACAAGCACAGCCAGCAGCCATGAGCCTGCCACTGGCCTAGGAGGCACTGAGGCTGCTGTGACCTCACAAGCACAGCCAGCAGCCATGAGCCTGCCGCTGGCCTCGAAGGCAATGAGGCTGCTGTGACCTCACAAGCACATCCAACAGCCATGAGCCTGCCGCTGGCCTCGGAGGCAATGAGGCTGCTGTGACCTCCCAAGCACAGCCAGCAGCCATGAGCCTGACACTGGCCTGGGAGGCACTGAGGCTGCTGTGACCTCCCAAGCACAACCAGTAGCCAGGAGCCTGCAACTGGCCTAGGAGGCACTGAGGCTGCTGTGACGTCACAAGCACATCCAACATCCATGAGCCTGCCACTGGCCTAGGAGGCACTGAGGCTGCTGTGACCTCACAAGCACAGCCAGCAGGAGGCGCTGTAGACTAACTTATGAGGCACTGAGGCTGCTGTGACCTCACCAGCACAGCCAGCAGCCAGGAGCCTGCCACTGACATAGGAGGCACTGAGGCTACTGTGACCTCACAAGCACAGCCAGCAGCCGTGAGCCTGCCACTGGCCTAGGAGGCACTGAGGCTGCTGTGACCTCACAAGCACAGCCAGCAGGAGGCGCTGTAGACTAACTTATGAGGCACTCAGGCTGCTGTGACCTCACCAGCACAGCCAGCAGCCAGGAGCCTGCCACTGCCATAGGAGGCACTGAGGCTGCTGTGACCTCAAAAGCACAACCAGCAGCCATGGGACTGCCACTGGCCTAGGAGGCAGTGAGGCTGCTGTGACCTGACAAGCACAAACAGAAGGGGGCGCTTGCCCCTAACCTATGAGGCCCTGAGGCTGCTGTGACCTCACAAGCCCAGCCAGCAGCCATGAGCTTGCCAGTCGCCTGGGAGGCACTGAGGCTGCTGTGACCTCACAAGCACAGCCAGCAGCCATGAGCCTGCCACTGGCCTAGGAGGCACTGAGGGTGCTGTGACCTCACAAGCACAGCCAGCAGCCAAGAGCCTGCCGCTGGCCTAGGAGGCACTGAGGCTGCTGTGACCTCACAAACACAGCCAGCAGCCATGAGCCTGCCACTGGCTTAGGAGGCACTGAGGCTGCTGTGACCTCAGCAGCACAGCCAGCAGTCAGGGGCCTGCCACTGGCTTAGGAGGCACTGAGGTTGCTGTGACCTCACAAGCACCGCCAGCAGCCATGAGCTAGCCAGTGGCCAAGGAGGCATGGAGGCTGCTGTGACCTCACAAGCACAGGAGCAGCCAGGAGCATGCCACTGGCCTAGGAGGCACTCAGGCTGCTGTCACCTGACAAGCACAGCCAGCAGCCAGGAGCCTGCCACTGCCCTGAGAAGCACTGAGGCTGCTGTGACCTCACAAGCACAGAAAGCAGCCATGAGCCTGCCACTGGCCTTTGAGGCACGGAGGCTGCTGTGACCTCACAAGCACAGAAAGCAGTCATGAGCCTGACACTGGCCTAGGAGGCACTGAGGCTGCTGTGACCTCACCAGCACAGCCAGCAGCTAGGAGCCTACAACTGGCCTCAGGGGCACTGAGGCTGCTGTGACCTCACAAGCACAGCCAGCAGTCAGGGGCCTGCCACTGGCTTATAAGGCACTGAGATTGCTGTGACCTCACAAGCACCGCCAGCAACCATGAGCCTGACACTGCCCTATGTGACACGGAGGCTGCTGTGACCTCACAAACACAGCCAGCAGCCAGGAGCCTGCCACTGGCCTAGGAGGCACTCAGGCTGCTGTGACCTCACCAGCACAGCCAGCAACCATGAGCCTGCCACTGGCCTCGGAGGCACTGAGGCTGCTGTGACCTCACAAGCACAGCCAGCAGCCAGGATCCTGCCACTGCCCTATAAGATACAGAGACAAATATGACCTCAAAAGGCAGCCAGCAGACAGAGGCCTGCCACAGGCCTATCAGGAAATAGGACTGCTGTGACCTTACAAGCACAGCCAGCAGCTACGGGCCTCCACTGGCCTAGGAGGCACGGAGGCTGCTGTGACCTCAAAAGCACACCAAGCAGCCATTGGCCTCCCACGGGCCTATCAGGCACTGAGGCTGCTGTGACCTCACAAGCACACCAAGCAGCCAAGGGCCTCCAACTGCCCTATAAGGCCCCAAGACAAACGTGACCTCATAACGCAGCCAGCAGGCATGGAGCTCTCACTGCCCAGTGAGGCACTATGACAAAGGTGACCTCAAAATGCAGCTAGCAGACAGAGGCGTGCCAGTGGCCTATCAGGCAACAGACCTGCTATGACCTCACAAGCACAGCCAGCAGCCAGCAGCAAGGGCATACCACTGGCCTATGAGGCACTGAGGCTGCTGTGACGTCACAAAAACAGCCAGCACCCAGAGGCCTGCCACTGGCCTATCAGTCACTCAGACTGCTGTGACGTCAACAGGACAGCCAGCAGCCATTGGCCTGCCACTGACCTATCAGGCAATAGGACTGCTGTGACGTCACAAGCACAGCCAGCAGCTGTGGGTCTGTCACTGGCCTAGGAGGCACGGAGGCTGCTGTGACCTGACAAGCACAAACAGAAGGGGGCGCTTGCCCCTAACCTATGAGGCCCTGAGGCTGCTGTGACCTCACAAGCACAGCCAGCAGCCATGAGCCTGCCACTGGCCTAGGAGGCACTGAGGCTGCTGTGACCTCACAAGCACAGCCAGCAGACAGGGGCTTGACACTGCCCTAGGAGGTACTGAGGCTACTGTGACCTCACAAGCACACCTAGCAACCATTAGCCTACCAGTGGCTTATGAGGCCCTGAGGCTGCTGTGACCTCACAAGCCCAGCCAGCAGCTATGAGCTTGCCAGTCGCCTGGGAGGCACTGAGGCTGCTGTGACCTCACAAGCACAGCCAGCAGCCATGAGCCTGCCACTGCCCTATGAGGCACTGAGGGTGCTGTGACCTCACAAGCACAGCCAGCAGCCAAGAGCCTGCCACTGGCCTCAGGAGCACTGAGCTGTGGGTCTGTCACTGGCCTAGGAGGCATGGAGGCTGCTGTGACCTCACAACACACAGCCAGCAGCCAGGGGGCTGCCACTGCCTGATGAGGCGCTGACACTGCTCTGACCTCACAAGCACAGCACACTGTCACGGGCCTGCCACTGCCATAAAGGGCACGGAGGCTGCTGTCACCTCACAAGCACAGGCAGCAGACAGGGGCCTGCCACTGCCCTATGAGACACTGAGGCTGCTGTGACCTCACAAGCAAAGCCAGCAGCTGTGGGTCTGCCACTTGCCTATCAGGCAATAGGACTGCTGTGACCTGACAAGCACAGCCAGCAGCTGTGGGCCTGCCACTGGCCTGTGAAGCACTGAGGCTGCTGTGACCTCACAAGCACAGACAGCAGACAGGGGCCTGCCACTGCCCCATAAGACACTGAGGCTGCTGTGACCTCACAACCAAAGCCAGCAGCTGTGGGTCTGCCACTTGCCTATCAGGCAATAGGACTGCTGTGACCTGACAAGCACAGCCAGCAGCATTTGGTCTGCCACTGGCCTGTGAAGCATTGAGGCTGCTGTGACCTCACAAGCACAGACAGCAGACAGGGGCCTGCCACTGCCCTATAAGACACTGAGGCTGCTGTGACCTCACAAGCAAAGCCAGCAGCTGTGGGTCTGCCACTTGCCTATCAGGCAATAGGACTGCTGTGACCTGACAAGCACAGCCAGTAGCCAGGGGCCTGCCACTGGCCTAAAGGGAACGGAGGCTGCTGTGACCTCACGAGCCCAGGCAGCAGCCAAGGGCCTGCCACTGCCCTATAGGGCACTGAGGCTGCTGTGACCTCACAAGCACAGCCAGCAGCTATGGGCCTGCCACTGTGCTATGAGGCACTGAGGCTGCTGTGACCTCACAAGCACAGCGAGTAGCCAGGGGCCTCCCACTGACCTATAAGGTACAGAGACAAATGTGACCTCAAAAGGCATCCAGCACACAGGGGCCTTCCACGGCCCTATCAGGAACTAGGACTGCTGTGACCTCACAAGCACGGCCAGCAGCTATGGGCCTGCCACTGGCCTATAGGGAACGGAGGCTGATGTGACCTCACAAGCACAGCCAGCAGCCATTGGCCTGCCACTGTCCAAACAGGCACTGAGGCTGCTTTGACCTAACCAGCACACCAAGCAGCCATTGGCCTCCCTCTGGCCTACAGGAAAAGGAGGCTGATGGGACCTCACAAGCACAGCGAGGAGCCAGAGGCCTCCCACTGCCCCATAAGGTACAGAGACAAATGTGACCTCAAAAGGCAGCCAGCAGACAGAGGCCTGCCACAAGCCTATCAGGAAATAGGACTGCTGTGACGTTACAAGCACAGTCAGCAGCTTCGGGCCTGCCACTGGCCTATGAGGCACGGAGGCTGCTGTGACCTCAAAAGCACACCAAGCAGACATTGGCCTCCCATGGGCCTGTCAGGCACTGAGGCTGCTGTGACCTCACAAGCCCAGCCAGCAGCCATTGGCCTCGAACTGGCATACCTGGCACTGAAGCTTCTGTAACCTGAAAAGCACAGCCAGCAGCCACGTGCCTGCCACTGGCCTCTGAAGCACTGAGGCTGCTGTGACCTCACAAGCACAGCCAGCAGCTGTGGGTCTGCCACTGGCCTATCAGGCTGTAGGACTGCTGTGACCTCACAAGCACAGCCAGCAGCTATGGGCCTGCCACTGGCCTGTGAAGCACTGAGGCTGCTGTGACCTCACAAGCAAAGCCAGCAGCCAGGGGACTCCCTTTGGCCTATGAGGCACTGATGCTGCTATGACCTCACAAGGACAGCCAACAGCCAGGAGCCATCCCACTGGCCTATCAGGCTATAGGACTGCTGTGACCTCACAAGCACAGCCAGCAGCTATGGGCCTGCCAGTGACCTATCAGACACGTGTCGCGGCCCGAAAGGAGTCGTTCAGGACGACCTCCCTCCCCTTAGGACCAACGACCAAGTTCGTGATGCCCTTGCACTCAATTAAGGTGAAAACGACACCAGCCAACCAGTTTAAGATTTATTAAGGCAAAATGGAATCAACTAACGAGACATGTCCCGCGTCACACGTTTAGGGAAAAAGAGAGGAAAAGGGGAAGAGAGAGAGAGAAAGATATCACCACCCGTGGATCCAGCGGCGTCCCGTTGGTCCTCTTCTTTTGGGAGTCCTTGCGGCGGGGCGGGGGGGCAGAGGGGGGAAGCTCCCGTCTGGTTCCGCTGACTCTGCTCGAGTTCTTCAGTCGTCGCAAGCAAGCCCCCCCATTCACACAGTCTGCAGTTTTTATAGGTTCTTGCCTGGCCTCTGGGAGGTGCTTCCTCGCTTCCCATGCAGATTAACCGTCATGTGCAGTCCGCCCTCTCGGAACCTTCCAGAAATGGGCTGGGGTATCTGGGGGTCTCCTGCTCATGCGCAGATGGCAAATGAGTACGTGCGGTTCGTGCCCTAGAGACGCCCTTCTGCCCTTTTCGCACCCTTTTTACCCCGTGCAGGTGCACGAGGTTGTTTACTTCGCAGACGGCTCCCGGGGGCCCCAGCGCGGCATTGCCCGACACACCTTGGCAGCGGCAGCTTTGCAGCAGCAGCAGCAATGTCAAGACAAAACCGCATTTAGTACCGGTCCTCTACACCACCCCGTGTCTCAACATTGCAGCTTGGCAGCAGGAGAGAGAGAGAGAGAAAGAAAGCAAGCAAGCAAGGAAGGAAAGGAGAGAGAATTAGGGACGGGGGGGAAGTCGTGGGAACAACATGGGTTTGGGTAAAAAATAAAGTGCTTAACAGTGATTAAACAGAGGTCTTGCTCAATGCAAGCTTATTCTTTAACAACTTCAACAACATTTAACTTTACAAAACAGACATCAAAACTGAGTTAATGAGGTAGGATTGTTACAATAGGCATAAAACAGCTGGCAAATGCGCTGTGGATGTCAATATGCAATTTCCTCCTTCAGGAGAAACTGGGAAATGATGGGTACTGTGGTTGGCCACGGCCAATGGATGGCACGGATTTTCTTTATGCCGTCCGGCAAGGTGGTAGGAACAAATTGCATATTTGACACAACATGTCCGATTAATTGAACAAAGCAAGGAATTATACAAGAACATTAAGGCGGCAACTGCACCTAACAAATACAATATTAACTGTTTCACCCACGGTGCCCCCAGTAACCAGGACTACAAATTGCCACTCCAGCCATTCCATGTTTGGACGGGGACGTGGGCTATTTTTCTGATATCTTTGGTTAACTGGAGAACTACTTCGCCTACATCATCTATTTCCAAACAACAGTTAGGAATATTTAATTTCCCACACACTTCTCCCTCTTCAGCTAACAGGTAATCTAAAAACCATGTGGTGCTGAAGGATTGCCGTGCGCATCTGTTGGGATTGCCAAGTTAGAAGATCTATCGTGTCAGCGGTTTTGTTGGTAATAATTTCTAGAGCCGCTTGTAGTCTGATTATTTCCCCATTTTTGCGTCCCGCCCAAATTTCCCTTAATGGATCGCGTCTTACAGGCAACACTTCTGTCTCCAAGGTTATCATATACCTTTATGCCTAACCGAGGTCCACTTGTTTCTGGCAAAAGGAAAAACAAAGGTCTGATAATCCCTATATAACAAATTCCCAACCACCCCGTGGGTAAAAATGTATATGCTGTGTGCCTGCATATCCAGTAATGCCCCTTCTTAACTCCAATGCCCTGAGCAAATGGCCCGTTTATCCCTGGTGGGAATTGAAAGTAAGTTGCACCTCTGTTGCCCAGAGGGCTGAAGAAGGTGGTTGCCCCATCACCTATTTGGCCGGTACAATACCAAGCCCCAGAAGTGTATTCTGGTGGTAGGTTTGCCATAGCACATATAAGCACATTAAGACAAGAAGTATCTTTCCAACACAAGTTAAGAATGCCATTCTTGGCTGTTGTGTTTTCAACAATAAAGCTAATTATGATCGCAGCACACAATTACAAAAAATGATAAAAATAACTGTTATAACTACCACAGGTAGTATCGTTGAGGACACTCAAGCTCAACATAAGACAAGTCTTCTTCCCCAGTGCCCTCTTCCTTTTACATTGTTGACCTAAAAGGAAGGGAGGATCCACCTGGCATGGATTCTATGATCTTTCCCATGGGCATCAGTAGCTACCCATGCATACAGATTTTTTGAAGCTTTTAGTACTAGAGGTATTTGTCCCACAGTGGGTAAGTCCACTAGAACCGGTTGTCCTGGGTAATACAAGGGATTCCTCGGTTTCTTATTCTCCCCAGTCCCAGGTAAGAGGGATGGAGGATTAGGGCAAAAAGCAGCGAGTCTGGGGCAGCCATTTACTCCCCATCGTCCATTGACTTTAGTTACTGCATCAGATATTTGTCGCGCCCATCCAGGAATGTGCGGTCTCAGGGTTCGTTTTAAGAGTCCTGGGGTGCAGACGGGGTCTTGGGATAAGGGAGGAGGAACTTTGGGGTTTGAGGAAGATGGGGTTCCCCTTATCCTGTCCCAACTTCTTACCAAACCTTCCAGGTTGGGAGTTGGTAACCTATCCATGACTTCTCTGGGAATTCCCTTTGAAATGCCTTCTGCCCATAATAATTGTCTCCTGCTATCCAACACCCGTACCGGTTTCCCAGGATGTGGGTGTTGCAGTGATTTATATTGCCTCCCACTTTCCTCAACTCTTCTTATTTCTGCTTTATGCTTTGTTTCCCCCTGGCCAGTGAATCCCATACGCCTTCCGTAATTAATTAGCTCCTGTGCCACCTCCCCCCAAGTCATGTTGGGGGGGCCTCCCCTTCGTCTCAGTCGGGGAGTTCGTAATCGGTCTTGCAGCTGAACAGCATATTGTTTTAAAGCATCAGGAAGTCCCCTGATCAGAGGATGTGACCTCTCGGGGTCTGCCACACACTGCATGGGGGAGGGCTGCTGCGGAAGCAGCAAATGGTCATGCATCAATTGGAGGCAAGCAGTTTTCTGCACGCTTTCCAGAATGTGGCCCGCTGTGGGTGTTTTAATAGAAAAAGGGTCTCCTCTTTCCATTGGTCTAATCCTCCTGCCCAGTAGGCTACCCTCTGGGTCAAGGACCATGGTTCCCTGTTATCATTTGTGGTTAGAAAGACTCTGGGTCCCCAATATCCTCTAGCTTCATCTTCGCTCAGCAGAATGCGATCCCCCCCCGGTGAGGGAGACTCTCCACACATACTCAGTTTCAGTTTCCCGGGAGCCCCGGGAGTATTTTTTCCGAAGTCCTGAGGGGAATAGGGGATAATACGCGTGGTACGTCGTTGAATACCCCCCTGACCATTGTCAGTGGTTTCCGTTTTAATCAAGGGTCTCATTACTACGTTCCCATCTCCAGGATAAAAGGAGTTCCTGCTGTCTTCTAATTCTTTAATTGGATATATGGATTTTAGATCAGATGCCTGTTTTCCGTCTAGTTCGGCCAAATTCGAGAATCCCGGTTCACTATCATCAACCCCCCGCCTGTTTTCTTCCAATTCAGACCGCAGGATTCTCTCTCGGTCTAGTGAGTCCGATAAGATTATGTGAAGCCGCTGAGTATGGTTGCGCTCCGCAGTGAGTTGACTTTGCAAGTTTCTTACCTGTTCTTGCAAAGACTCAACTGTCTCTTTGGCTCGACTCCGGGAGTCTTGCAAGAACTCGATTGTCTCTTTGGCTCGACTCTGGGAGTTTCTTATGTGTTCTCCCAAGGACTCAATGGTCTTTTTATCACCTTGCCTCCCCCACCGGGCAGCAATTAGTGCCGCCCCTAAAACACCACAAACTGTTGCCCGAGCCATGCCAAGAGAGAGCAGGGCTTTATAGCCCTTCAGATTCTCAAAAGAGGATTATCCTTCATTGTCAGATCCTCTGTACTACAAATTATTCACAAGCACAGCACACTGTCACGGGCCTGCCACTGCCATAAAGGGCACGGAGGCTGCTGTGACCTCACAAGCACAGCCAGCAGCCAGGGGCCTGCCATTGGCCTGTGAAGCACTGAGGCTGCAGTGACCTCACAAATACAGCGAGGAGCAAGAGGCCTGCCATTGCCCTATAAGGTACAGAGACAAATGTGACCTCAAAAGGCAGCCAGCAGACAGAGGCCTGCCACGGGCCTATCAGGAAATAGGACTGCTGTGACCTTACAAGCACAGCCAGCAGCTATGGGCCTGCCACTGGCCTATGAGGCACTGAGGCTGCTATGACCTCAACAAGCACAGTCAGCAGCCAGGGGCCTGCTGCTGGCCTCTCAGGCTGTAGGAGTGTTGTGACCTGACAAGCACAGCCAGCAGCTATGGGCCTGCCACTGGCCTATAGGGTACAGAGGCTGATGTGACCTCACAAGCACAGCCAGCAGCCATTGGCCTGCCACTGTCCAAACAGGCACTGAGGCTGCTTTGACCTAACCAGCACACCAAGTAGCCATTGGCCTCCCTCTGGCCTACAGGAAAAGGAGGCTGCTGTGACCTCACAAGCACAGCCAGCAGCCAGGGGCCTCCCACTGCACTATAAGGTGCAGAGACAAATGTGACCTCAAAAGGCAGACAGAGGTCTGCCACTGGCCTATCAGGAAACAGGACTGCTGTGACCTTACAAGCACAGCCAGCAGCTTTGGGCCTGCCACTGGCTTATGATGCACTGAGGCGTCTATGACCCCACAAGCACAGTCAGCAGCCAGGGGCCTGCTGCTGGCCTCTCAGGCTGTAGGAGTGTTGTGACCTGACAAGCACAGCCAGCAGCTATGGGCCTGCCACTGGCCTACAGGAAAAGGAGGCTGATGGGACCTCACAAGCACAGCGAGTAGCCAGGGGCCTCCCACTGCCCTATAAGGTACAGAGACAAATGTGACCTCAAAAGGCAGCCAGCAGACAGAGGCCTGCCACAGGCCTATCAGGCAATAGGACTGCTGTGACGTTACAAGCACAGCCAGCAGCTGTGGGTCTGCCACTGGCTATCAGGCACTCAGACTGCTGTGAGCTCATAAGCACAGCAAACAGCCATGAGCCTGCCATTGCCCTATAGGGCACAGAGGCTGCTGTGACCTCACGAGCACAGCCAGCAGCCATTGGCCTGCCACTGGCCTGTGAAGCACTGAGACAAATGTGACCTCACAAGCACAGCAAACAGCCTTGGGCATCCCACTGGCATATCAGTCAATGGGACTGCTGTCACCTCACGAGCACAGCCAGCAGCTATGGGCCTGCCACTGGCCTATAGGGCACGGAGGCTGCTGTGACCTCACAAGCACAGCCAGCAGGCACTGGCCTGCCCCTCGTATATCAGGCACTGAGGCTGCTGCTGTTTTGCTTCCCAAGGTCCTGGTGCCCAAGCAGGCCTTATTTCAAAGCCTTGACATCCTCCCTTTCGGAGTGTGGGGCACAGGAATGCAAACTGCTTGTAACTCCCTTATCTTTCCAGCCTGCACCAGCTCTGGGGCCCTTTCTTACTGAACTAGGAGTGCGGCCTAAGGCTTCAGCAAATTTAGCTACTCATGAAGCAAGTTTTATCTAAGTGGCTACCTCTAGACCACTTCAGACTTAATGTTAGAAGTTATCCTAATCTACCTAGTTCACGCATTCCTTCTGAGCTTCCCAGGGTTGTCTTGTAACAATTCCCCCCTTTGAGACTTATATGATCATTTTCATATTAGTCTCACTCTTTTAAAATCTTTCCCATATTAATTTTGTACAACATCTACAAATGCATTGAATCACTACATAAACGCATACAAAAACTACTAACACCATTCCCAAAATTGTTAAACACTTTTTAACCCATGAGCTCACGTCAGGGAACCAGGAAGTCAACCATTTCCATGTTTCTTCAAATCCAAAAGAGGTATCCTCTTTCTGAACCCCATGTAAGATTTCAGTCTGCTTCCAGATTTCATTTAGATCGGTAGAAATTCTCCCGCTTTGATCCACATATACACAGCAACTAGTATTTATTACTGTACATACTCCTCCCTGAGATGCCAATAACATCTCTAGAGCCATCCTGTTTTGGGTAGTTATTTTAGCAATTTCTGAAACCTCCTCTTGTAAAGCTGCAGTGGCATCAGAGGTTTTATTCCCTATTTTTTTCAATAACTGCTGAAATATTTACTATTGCTTTTTCAAGTTCACTCACTCCCAGTTGTGGAAACAGCCACCTTACGAATGACTGCAACCTAGCAGGTCGATCTATTAAAGGATTATTGACCCTCTTTTGTCTCCTTATGAATGTTCTTAGCCAGGATTTTTGGTATTTATTACTCAATTCTTTTCTTATAGTAACATTAGGGATTATTGCCCCTAAAGTACATGTCCCTGACCAATTAGGAGGTAGCACTTTTCGTGCCTTGTTTCCACACAACCAATACCATCCACTACCTTTTGGAACACGCCACCCATTTAGTTCCTTACTTGGCCACTTATAACCTATTCAGGTATCCGAGAGCAATCTTTATAACCTCCTACCTTAATGGCTCCAGTACAGTTGATCGGTTGCTTTCCATAAAGTATAGTTTTCTCCCACCATTTATTACTATTATTACATCTTTGGATACATTGATAATAATCTCCTGTCACACTCTGGACTTCCCATTCCTGTTTGGTTGTTTCATAGGCACTCCAATTAGTGGGAAGCCCTTGTTGGAAAGTTCAGGGAAGTGGGTACACACCCAGCAATCCCTCTGGTTAACTATCTTCATAGATTTCGTAATTACTTCCAAATGGAGATTGTGACTCCAAAATCCTTCCTGATTCCCTTTAATTGTTTGGCTCAGGTAACCTAGAAAAACTAACCACCACATTTCTCCCCTGGTTGTTAAGGAGAACATCATTTTTACACAGATACCGTAACAACAATATTAACCCTATTCCTAACAATCAGATTAAAGCATTTTTTCCCTGAATACAATCTAAATTTAAAACCGATTCGCTTCTAATACATCTCATATATCTTTATATATTTTTAACTTTAGAGGTTGAACTTGTTCAGCTTTCCACGTCTCTCGAGGTACTGCTTTCACTCGGGTGTAATCTAAAAGTATAACTGGATGTACCTACGGAGAGAAGAACCTTTGCCATAGACAAGAGATAATCACTTAAAATTTGATCACCCTTAACGTGCATTTGAATTTCATTTCCAGTTAAATTTACAGTGTAAGGTTTGCCATACAGAATCTCAAATGGACTAACTTTCTCCCTAACCCTTGGGGTTATTCTGGTTCTTAATAATGCCAGAGGTAAAACATCAGTCCATTTCATCTGAGTCTCCTGACACAATTTTCCTACCTGTCTCTTAATTGTTTGATTCATTCTTTCCACTTTTCCACTGGATTGTGGCCTCCAGGGGGTATGTAAGTCCCATTTAATTTGTAGTATTTTTGAGATTTGTTGTACTATTTCTGCTATAAAATGAGGTCCCCTATCTGAAGAAAACCCTTCTGGTACCCTAAATCTTGGTATGATTTCTTTTAATAACATTTTCACTACCTCCCCTGCTTTAGTGGTACGACACGGGAAAGCCTCAGGCCATCCTGAAAAGGTGTCAACAATTACCAACAAATGTTTATATCCATTACATCTTGGTAATTCAGAAAAATCAATTTGCCAGTAATCCCCAGGCATGAAGCCCCTTTTTACTTCCCCTGGGGGGGCTTCTGAATCCTGGGATTATTTCTAAGACAGATTTCACATTTTTGTGTAATACCCTTTGCAATTATTAACATACTAACTCCCACAGCAAATCTTTTAACTGTTTCAACCAATGCCTCAGCTCCCATGTGGGTACTACCATGTATTTGCTTCATCAGCTTCTTCATTA
Organism: Dromaius novaehollandiae; assembly: GCF_036370855.1. Lineage (NCBI taxonomy): Eukaryota > Metazoa > Chordata > Aves > Casuariiformes > Dromaiidae > Dromaius > Dromaius novaehollandiae. The sequence goes on along the minus strand of NW_026991432.1, from coordinate 693,070 downwards.
TCGGCAAAGTTACCACACACTGTCCAGTAGATGTCACCCACCATCCTTCAGGAGTTTTTATGCATTTCAGTATTTCTGCTAATTTATTTTCTTTTTCAGTGTATACTGGAATTTCCATTTTTAACAGTCTCTCTGGAACTAATGCTGCCACTGACATGGATAATGCTGCCCTTTTTGCAGCCTCATCGGCCTGTTACGGAAATTAGGCTTGTCGGCCACCATAACAGGGCTCGACCCTAGGTTCCCCCAAGTAAAGTTCAGAGCCAAATCAAAACAAAGTAAATTTTAATCACACGCGTGCCGTAATTACAGCTCGAGCTGGGTGCCTCCGAAGAGGGACCCTAACATAAACAAATCCTGGGTAATTATAGTCTTTTCGACTTCCATTTCCCACCCCTCACGCGATAGTTAGACCAATAGTAATTTTTTGGTCTGGGGTCTCCTGCTCCTCATTGGGTCTCATCGTCTTTCTGAGGCAAGCTGGTTTTCTCCTTATTCTTGTTTTTTTGCAGTCTCTGATGACGGTTGTACTTCTGTTTTTGTTGGGTCTGGCGGTTGCCTCCCAAGGTCTTATTTTCCCCCATTGTTTTGGCGTCTTCCCTCTCGGAGTCGGTGACACAGGTGCGCAGACTGCGTGTGGCTCCCTTATCTTCCCAGCCTGAACGAGCTCTGAGGCACTATTTTTTATTAAACTAAGTAAAGATTCGTTACTTTTCCCACGCACGGCCTAAGGCTTCAGCAAATCTAGCCACTCATGCTAAGCAAGTTTTATGTAAGTTGTGCTAAGCAGCCATTTCTAGACAGTTTCAATTCACTATTCTTTAACAGTTTCCCCCCTTTGTTTTTATGAAGCATCCCTGCTAATATTTTAAACAGAGTTCTCGAAGTCTTTCGAGGCATACTATCACTTTCCATACTCTTATATATAATATGATCGTAAGCAATAGGCATAACACAGTTAAACTGAACACAACTACTACCGGGTGCAATACATGATTATAAATCCCTGTTGTGGTTGGTGACCACCCTAGAAGAGTTTCCCAGCCATGATGTTCTCCATCCCTTTTTACCCTTTCTAAGATATGATGTATCTCTTTTGCATCATGGTGAACAGTGATTAGAGTTTTCTGTCCACTGTTCCGGATGCGCTCTAGCAGTTGATGCAAATCATCATGTTGCAGTAGTTTCCTTACCAGGGTGAGATTCATCCCAATGGGAGTAGGTAGTAAATTTTGAATTAATGTATAATTAGATTGTAACAATTGATAAGACGTGATAGGAGCTGAATAACTGAAATCACATCCCATGATTTTGGTAAAGCTACAAATACAAATATTTCAATGATTACTCATATCTACTACAATGCCATCTATAACTATAAGACTACAAAAGGTTCTCATACGTACACACCCTCTCCCAATATATACAAGTATAGTTGCAGGTGTTTCATCAGGGTGTATTTCAAAGTGACAAACATTTTGCTCAGTGTCAAGACAAATGTCTTGGGCTTTGATGGTATTACTTTCACAAATAAACCCTTGCTGTTCCTGTACAATACATGCGCTAACGTCCACAGTTTGCCATTTATTTCCATTTCGTTGGGCCCATACTCTGTGTTCCAATGGATAGAGTATAGCTCCATTGTGATTTAATCCTAACGCAATGATTGGATATATTGTATATGTTGGAGCATTACGTATTGTTGAAACAAAGGCTGTGGCCTTAGTGTTGATAGGATCATAAGTAAAATTGACCAGATACCACCAGGATTGGAATTCCTTTTCAAATTCGGTCACATTATCCCAAATTACCTTTCGAATTTCAGTGGGTAAAGTGCCTTCTTCCCCTCCCTTATAATCGCTGCTGCCATAGATTGCATCCACAGTTGAGCTTGGATGCAACTGAGGGCCAGGGAAATATTAATTTGGGCTTCCCCAAGTGCATCCACTATCAAGTGGTGATCTTTTTCATTCATTTTTTCCCACTGAGGTAATATCTCGGATGAAAGCCATTGGTTAGTTCCTAATGCTAATAGAGAAGACCTCAATGGATGTTTTAATCTGTATAAGTCACTTGTTGTTGTGCTCAGTTTATTTACGAGTACTTCAGCATCTATACTGTTTAGGACTCCCAATCCTGTTCCTATGATACCGGTCACATCTCTCCTTGTTCATTTTGGAGAGGTGAGGGTTCGCCTATGTAACCACGCCGTCCATCCCACATAGGACGTACCTAAGAATGGTGAACAGGTCGGTTTGATTGTAGAGATATAATTTGCATTAATAGCTCTACTCGTTTGAGAGACCATGATGGATTAAATAACACTCGTTGTTGGCCTGTATTTCTAATCACATACGGTCCAATTTCAAAGATTTGTGGGGATAAGGTTTTCTTACTCTTCATGGTAACAGAGTTATTTATATTGGTGGAAATAATTGTAGTCAGGGTAGGTATTGCTGTACTGGGCTCAATAATGTCTATTTTAAATTCAAATGATAGTCCCACATTGTGGTGAGCCCACAGGCAAACTATAAAAACAGGTTGTTCTAAGGTAAAATTGTACCAACAATCCAGTTTTTCAGTGGCACAAATTTTCCTTTCTTTTTCATTTGATTTGATTTTAGTGAGAGAGATTTGAGTTGCCTTCTCATGGGTGGACCCGTTGATCACTCGACACCCTATCTTTATTTCCTTTCCTGTCCTTCCCAGGAGTTGGGGAAGTTGGTTAGTATTATCCCAGCTCCATTCATTTTCTGAGTATACTTCAGTTCCATGCATGAGCAGGGTTGAGAGGTTTAAGTTTTTATCAGAACTTAATCTCATACTTCCGGTATACTTAACACGGGCCTGGGACCATGGCCACTCTAAGGTTCTTTGACCACAGGTTACAGAAAGTAGCATCAAGCTTTACGTGGTTGTTTTCACTGTTCTGCTGCAACCTCTGCTGTGTTTGCTTCTTGGACTGTCACTCGTTTCACGTGAGAGTGGTGAATCCAATTCTCTTTTCCTAGAATTTTAACAGCGCAGTAAGAACTTAACAATACAGTATAGGGTCCTTCCCATTTTGGTTCTAGTTTTGTTTTTCGCGAGAATACCTTTATCAACACTTTATCTCCAGGCTGTATAGCATGTGCCTGAATGTCTGATGGCACCGGCTGAAACCACTGAGCCTGATTTTGCAAGGCCTTAAACCGTTCTTGTAAGGCTAGTACCTATTGTGTTACTCGTTCATCTCCGTCTAATAGGCTGGTCTTAGCAGGGATATAAGTCCCTGGTATCGCTAAATGTCTCCCAAAAAGAATTTCTGCTGGTGGTAGTCCTATGGGTTGCCGTGGAGAATTTCGAACATCCCACAGAGCTAAGTTTAATGCCTCTGGCCATTTTAGGCTAGCATGTGTGCATATTCTTGCTATTTTCTCTTTTAATGTTCTATTCATTCTTTCTACTTGTCCTGAAGATTGTGGGTGATAAGGAGCATGTAGGTTTCTTTTTATTCCTAACGATTTACATAACTGATTGATTATGCTTGCTGTAAAATGGGCACCCCTGTCTGAATCAATGGCTTCTGGGACCCCATACCTGGGTATGATTTCCTTCAGTAAGGCTTTTACCATTCCCCCTGTGTCAGCCTTTCTTGTTGGAAAAGCTTCTACCCAGCCTGATAACTGATCTATTATCACTAACAAGTGTTTCTATCCATAGACAGATGGCATATCTGCATAAGCTATTTGCAGCTTCTGGAAAGGGAAGTAAGCCCATGGTCGTCCCCCCCAAATCTGAGCTTGGCTTGTTATTTGAAAACTTCTGGCAGGTCGGGCAGCTATTTGTTATTCTTCTAGCAGCTGCATAGATTCCTGGAGCAGCCCATACTTTCTGTACCTGTTTAGCTATTCCCTCGGCTCCCCCATAAGCTTTATCGTGAAACCACCTAGCTATAGTAATTAAATATTTTTTTGGTAGAATTGGTTTTTCCCCAATTGTCCATATTCCATCACCATTTTGTTTTGCTTCCCACTGTTCCCATTGTTTTTTCTCTTCCACTGAGCAGTCTTTTTCATACATAGTTTTGGGGTCTATTAAGTTTGGCCACTCACTCTGGTCCATCCTTGGAACTGCCCCCATACATTCTCTCAGAGGTTGTTGAGCTGCAGCCCTCGCAGCAGCGTTGGCTAGAGCATTTCCTCTGCTAATTTCTGTAGTGTCTTTAGTATGGGCTGGGCAGTGTATTACCGCAATTTCTTTGGGCAGTTGAACTGCTTCCAGCAAATTACGTATTTCTTCTCCATTAGCTAATTTCTTTCCTGATGACGACAAGAATCCTCGTTCTTTCCATAACATCCCTGTTGCATGACACACTCCAAATGCATATTTAGAGTCGGTATAGATATTTACCCGCAAGCTCTTACCTATTTTTTGCTGCTTGGGTCAATGCTATTAATTCTGCTCCTTGAGCACTTACTGATGGAGACAAAGGATTGGCCTCGAGCACCTCAAAGACGTTAGTGACAGCATAGCCGGAGTGACGTCTTCCGTCCAAATAATAGGATGACCCATCTGTAAACAGAACTAAGTCCGGGTTCTCCAAAGGTTCATCTTTAAGGTCCTCCCGGGGCTTGCTCGAGCTGACGACCACCTGCTCACAGGAATGATGTGGCTCTCCGTCCTCCGGTTGAGGCAATAGCGTTGCTGGATTCAAAATATTGCATCTTTTGAAAGTCACATTATCTGCATGCAGTATTATCAGTTCATAGCGGTCAGCTCTCTGTGGGGATAGTGCTTGAGTCGCATATTGCTTCATTAACAGTTCTACTTCATGTGGCACATACACAGTCAATGAATGACCCAAAACCACAGGTCGTGTTTTTTTCAATAAGAGCTGCAGTAGCTGCTATTGCTCTGATGTGTCCTGGAGTGCCTTTAGCTACCTCATCTAGTTGCGTGGAGTAATAGGCCACTGGTCTACGGTGAGGGCCTAGTTTTTGGGTGAGTACCCCACTTGCTACTCCCTGTCGCTCATGGACAAATAATTCAAATAGTTTGCTATAATCTGGTAACCCGAGAGCAGGGGCTGAAACCAACGCTTTTTTCACAGATGTAAAAGCTTTCTCCCTTTCTGGGCCCCAGGCCAAAGGCTCTATCTCCTCCTTTTTTGTTGCCTGTACCAGAGGCTTAGTAAGTTCTGCTAACCCCGGAATCCACGGTCGGCAGAATCCTACAGCTCCTAAAAATCCCCTAAGCTGTTTTTTTGTTACAGGACGAGGCATATCAAGAATTGTCTTTACTCGTTCTGGATCAACTAACCTGTGTCCTTCTCTTAAGATAAAACCCAAATATTTTACCTCTCTTTGACACAGCTGGAGTTTAGACAGAGATGCTCGATGCCCTTTTTCTGCAAGAGCGTTACATAGAGAAACAGTATCTTTCAAACATGTCTCATAATCTTTACTTGCTAATAACAAATCAACTACATATTGTATTAATGCAGAATGTCCTGGAAGTTCGATATCTGAGAGGTCATTTTTAAGTATACGCGAAAAAACAGTCGGAGACCCAGTAAATCCCTGTGGCAGCCTTGTCCAAGTTAATTGTTGTCCCTTCCAAGTGAAAGCAAAGAGATCTTGGCTATCTTCAGCTATCGGTATACTAAAAAAGGCTGCTGTTAGGTCAGTCACAGTAAAATAAGTTGCCCAGTGGGGTATCTGTAGTAAAATGGTTGATGGGTCGGGGACTACTGGATGTGGAGCAACTACATGTTGGTTTATAGCCCTTAAGTCTTGTACAAAGCGATACTCTGGATCACCATCAGCATCTTGCCTGTTCTTTTTAACTGGCAGAATTGGGGTGTTATATGGGGATTCACAGACTCTAAGGATACCCATTTTCAGATAATGATCAGTTTGTTTTTGGATACTCTTCTCTGCTTCCTTTGGGATAGGATATTGTTTAACTGCAGGAGGCAATCCCCCCTTTGTTTTTATCGAGACTGGACCGGCTGATTTCAGTAGTCCCACATCCATTCCTGAAGAGCTCCATAATTTTTTAGAAACTGATTCTAAACCTGTTGGAATTTGCAGATTAGTTGACTCTGGTTCTGGTGTCTTAGCCAGAACACATGAACCCATAATTATTAGCTTTATCCCTTCCGGCTGTAAGCAGATCTGAGTATCCAAGGCTTGCAGGAGATCTCTCCCCAAAAGGCATATAGGTGCGTCTGTGGAAATTATAAAATGTCCCCACACTGTTTTACCCTCAATAGTGAGTAATAAGGGCTTAGATAACATTCATTCGCCCTTTCCCATCACTCCTTGCATCACTATTTTATCTGATGATTTGCATCCTTTAGGCTCAAAATTTAAAAGGGAAAGGGTGGCTCCAGTATCCACTAGAAAGGGAACTTCTAAACCTTCAGTATTGCCATTACGTGACCCTCAAAATCCAAAACTACATCCCATAAATTTACTCCAATTTCCACAGTATTTTCTGAGTCTCCTGTTTCCTCTCATTGTGGATTGACTGGGAATCGCCTGGTCTCCTCCTTAGTGTTTGATTGTCTCATGCCGGTTCCTCTGTTCCTAACTACACGGGGCCTCACTGGGCACTCCTGCTGCCAGTGTCCTTGTTCCCCACAATAATAACAAACATCATTAACTCCTGACTGTACAGCACGTTCACTTTGGTTCCATCTATCTCTCCTGGCTCTTTCACGTCCCCTCCCCCTGGGTCCTCTAAATCCATCTCTTAACACAGCTGCTAACACACTAACTTCCTCTTTTTTTTGCTGTCTCTTTTCTTTTGCCCTCTCCTCCTCTCGACTATTATACACAAATGTGGCTAAACGTATTATTTCATCCATTCGCTTTCCTGGCCAGTCAGGAACATGTTTGGAAAACTACTTTCTAATGTCCGGGGCTGCTTGGTCTACAAATGTGGAAATCATTAGCGGCCTGTTAGCCTCGGCTTCTGGGTCTAGTCCTCCCCCATACATTCTGACTTGCTTAATTAGCCTAGCAAAGAAAGCCGAGGGGTGTTCCTCTGCCTGTTGCTGACACTCCCTTACTTTAGACCAATTTGCAGTCTTTTGTCCTGCCAAACGTATAGCTTCTTCTAAGCCCTCTCTGGCTAATTGCAACTGCCTGTAATCTGCATCTACATTATGATTCCATCCGGGGTCCACAGCTGGCCAGGCTGTTTGAGCAGCCCCAACACACCCCTCTGCTGCCCAACGGCGGTTTGCATCCAAACTTGAGCACCTTTCATCTGGAGTGAACACAGATTCAAGGAGCATTTGTACATCTCCCCAGGTAGGGTCATACGCCCGCATAATTCCCCTTATGATTTGTAACACTCTTTCTGGATCATCCCTAAGTCTGGGGAGCCGTTGACTCCATATAATTAAATCTTGGGGTCTCCAGGGTCGGTAAACTCGTGTAGTGGCGACCCGAGGTACCCCTTCCAGACCGGGTGGGGGCACTCCTGGCACAGGAAGGCCTTCCAGAGGAGCTTGAAAGGCGGGGGCGGAAGGCAAGCGGGGGTGTAGGGAAGCTGAAGCAGAGGGTAGCACATAGGGTGGAATAGTTTCCACAAGCGTTTCAGCAGCTGCGGTACTTACAGCATTCTGAGGAAAGAGTCTCTCTTTCCTAGGCGCCTCTTTTCATCTAGCAAATGCCCAGTTGTCCCATACATACCAGTAATCCATTTGTCTGGGGAACCTATTCTGCAAATGATGACGCAGGAAAGTTAGTTCCTGGTAACTGAAGGACCCCTGGGGTGGCCATCGCTCTGCCAGATTACCTTCCTTAGTCAGGAACGGCCAATCCTCCTGACATAGTTGGACTAACCTTTTTCTCCCTAAATTTTTGGTACCATCAATCTTACTCCAGTTTACCAAAATTTCGGCTAAGGGCGTCCCCTTTTCTATGCCGAAATTATTTCCCATATTGAGTTCCTGAAAAGTGCGTCTTAAGCAAATCAGGCAGTGCACTTCCTTCCCGGTAACACCAGTCCCTGTAGCTGGTGTGATCACACACACTATTTCTCTCCCTCTCTTTCTCTCGCTCTCTGGGAACTGCACTCACACCACCCGCGTCTTTAACTGCTAGGACTGCTGTCCCTTCGCAGCAGGCGGCTTCTCAGCCGACGGGTGCCCCAATCGGTTCCCAGGCTACACGCACTCACACACACACACACACACACACACACACACACACACACAAACACACAGTGCTGTTTACACTCACACCAGTCACGGTGACTCTAGATTTCGGTCTTACAGTTTTGCAGTGCGCCTTATGCTGATCAGGCTGCACAACCCTCCTCCGGCCGGACCGAGCTGGGACTTAAAACCCACTCTAACCCTGGGGATGGGACTCCTACCTGTCCCCCTGGTATGCCTTACAGTGGCCAGCCCGCGTACCCCCCCCACACACCTGGTACGCCTTACGGTGATCAGTCCGCGTACCCTTTCAGTGCACTGTTACCAGACCAGAATTTAGAATTTAGGCGGGAGTTTAAGACTCACCTTCTCGGTGCCTCTCGTTGCCAAAGATCCCAGGTGAACTCACCCGATGGCGCCAGATGATTGTTTGGAGATGAGAGGCCCCAACAGTGGTCGCCTAGGGTCCCATCTGGGGTGCCAAACTGTTATGGAAATTAGGCCTGTCGGCCACCATAACAGGGCTCGACCCTAGGTTCCCCCAAGTAAAGTTCAGAGCCAAATCAAAACAAATCAGATAATTTTAATCACGCGCGTACCGTAATTACAGCTCGAGCTGGGTGCCTCCGAAGAGGGACCCTAACATAAACAAATCCTGGGTAATTATAGTCTTTTCGACTTCCATTTCCCACCCCTCACGCGGTAGTTAGCCCAATAGTAATTTTTTGGTCTGGGGTCTCCTGCTCCTCATTGGGTCTCATCATCTTTCTGAGGCAAGCTGGTTTTCTCCTTTTTTTTTGTTTTTTTGCAGTCTCTGATGACGGTTGTACCTCTGTTTTTGTTGGGTCTGGCGGCTGTTTCCCAAGGTCTTATTTTCCCAATTGTTTTGGCGTCTTCCCTCTCGGAGTCGGTGACACAGGAGCGCAGACTGCGTGTGGCTTCCTTATTTTCCCAGCCTGAATGAGCTCTGAGGCACTATTTTTTATTAAACTAGGTAAAGATTCGTTACTTTTCCCACATGCAGCCTAAGGCTTCAGCAAATCTAGCCACTCATGCTAAGCAAGTTTTATGTAAGTTGTGCTAAGCAGCTATTTCTAGACAGTTTCAATTCACTATTCTTTAACACTCACAAACACAGCCAGCAGCCAGGGGCCTCTCTCTCGCCTATGAGGCACTGAGGCTGCTGTGACCTCACAAGCCCACCCAGCAGTCATTGGCCTCAAACTGGCCTATCAGGCACTGAGGCTGCTGTGACCTCACAAGCACGGCCAGCAGGCATGGGCATCCAACTGCCCTATAAGACACTGAGGCTGCTGTGACGTCACAAGCAAAGCCAGCAGCTGTGGGTCTGCCACTGGCCTGTCAGGCAATAGGACTGCTGTGACCTGACAAGCACAGCCAGCAGCTATGGGCCTGCCACTGGCCTATAGGGCACTGAGGCTGCTGTGACCTCACAAGCACAGCGAGGAGCCAGAGGCCTGCCATTGCCCTATAAGGTACAGAGACAAATGTGACCTCAAAAGGCAGCCAGCAGACGGGGCCTCCCACGGGCCTATCAGGAAATAGGACTGCTGTGACCTCACAAGCACAGCCAGCAGCTATGGGCCTGCCACTGGCCTATGAGGCACTGAGGCTTCTCTGACCTCACAAGCACAACCAGCAGCTATGGACCTCGCACTGGCTATCAGGCACTCATACTGCTGTGACCTCACAAGCACAGCCAGCAGCCATGGGCCTGCCCCTGGTGTATGAGGAACTAGGACTCCTGTGCCTTCACAAGCACAGGCAGCAGCTGTGGGCCTGCCACTGAACTGTGAAGCACGGAGACAAACATGGCCTCACAAGCACAACCAGCAGCCAGGGGCCTGCCACTGCCCTATGAGACACTGAGGCTGCTGTGACCTCACAAGCAAAGCCAGCAGCCAGGGGACTCCCTTTGGCCTATGAGGCACTGATGCTGCTATGACCTCACAAGGACAGCCAACAGCCAGGAGCCATCCCACTGGCCTATGAGGCTATAGGACTGCTGTGACCTCACAAGCACAGCCAGCAGCTATGGGCCTGCCAGTGACCTATCAGACACGTGTCGCGGCCCGAAAGGAGTCGTTCAGGACGACCTCCCTCCCCTTAGGACCAACGACCAAGTTCGTGATGCCCTTGCACTCAATTAAGGTGAAAACGACACCAGCCAACCAGTTTAAGATTTATTAAGGCAAAATGGAATCAACTAACGAGACATGTCCCGCGTCACACGTTTAGGGAAAAAGAGAGGAAAAGAGGAAGAGAGAGAGAGAAAGATATCACCACCCGTGGATCCAGCGGCGTCCCGTTGGTCCTCTTCTTTTGGGAGTCCTTGCGGCGGGGCGGGGGGGCAGAGGGGGGAAGCTCCCGTCTGGTTCCGCTGACTCTGCTCGAGTTCTTCAGTCGTCGCAAGCAAGCCCCCCCATTCACACAGTCTGCAGTTTTTATAGGTTCTTGCCCGGCCTCTGGGAGGTGCTTCCTCGCTTCCCATGCAGATTAACCGTCATGCGCAGTCCGCCCTCTCGGAACCTTCCAGAAATGGGCTGGGGTATCTGGGGGTCTCCTGCTCATGCGCAGATGGCAAATGAGTACGTGCGGTTCGTGCCCTAGAGACGCCCTTCTGCCCTTTTCGCACCCTTTTTACCCCGTGCAGGTGCACGAGGTTGTTTACTTCGCAGACGGCTCCCGGGGGCGCCAGCGCGGCATTGCCCGACACACCTTGGCAGCGGCAGCTTTGCAGCAGCAGCAGCAATGTCAAGACAAAACCGCATTTAGTACCGGTCCTCTACACCACCCCGTGTCTCAACATTGCAGCTTGGCAGCAGGAGAGAGAGAGAGAGAAAGCAAGCAAGCAAGCAAGGAAGGAAAGGAGAGAGAATTAGGGACGGGGGGGAAGTCGTGGGAACAACATGGGTTTGGGTAAAAAATAAAGTGCTTAACAGTGATTAAACAGAGGTCTTGCTCAATGCAAGCTTATTCTTTAACAACTTCAACAACATTTAACTTTACAAAACAGACATCAAAACTGAGTTAATGAGGTAGGATTGTTACAATAGGCATAAAACAGCTGGCAAATGCGCTGTGGATGTCAATATGCAATTTCCTCCTTCAGGAGAAACTGGGAAATGATGGGTACTGTGGTTGGCCACGGCCAATGGATGGCACGGATTTTCTTTATGCCGTCCGGCAAGGTGGTAGGAACAAATTGCATATTTGACACAACATGTCCGATTAATTGAACAAAGCAAGGAATTATACAAGAACATTAAGGCGGCAACTGCACCTAACAAATACAATATTAACTGTTTCACCCACGGTGCCCCCAGTAACCAGGACTACAAATCGCCACTCCAGCCATTCCATGTTTGGACGAGGACGTGGGCTATTTTTCTGATATCTTTGGTTAACTGGAGAACTACTTCGCCTACATCATCTATTTCCAAACAACAGTTAGGAATATTTAATTTCCCACACACTTCTCCCTCTTCAGCTAACAGGTAATCTAAAAACCATGTGGTGCTGAAGGATTGCCGTGCGCATCTGTTGGGATTGCCAAGTTAGAAGATCTATCGTGTCAGCGGTTTTGTTGGTAATAATTTCTAGAGCCGCTTGTAGTCTGATTATTTCCCCATTTTTGCGTCCCGCCCAAATTTCCCTTAATGGATCGCGTCTTACAGGCAACACTTCTGTCTCCAAGGTTATCATATACCTTTATGCCTAACCGAGGTCCACTTGTTTCTGGCAAAAGGAAAAACAAAGGTCTGATAATCCCTATATAACAAATTCCCAACCACCCCGTGGGTAAAAATGTATATGCTGTGTGCCTGCATATCCAGTAATGCCCCTTCTTAGCTCCAATGCCCTGAGCAAATGGCCCGTTTATCCCTGGTGGGAATTGAAAGTAAGTTGCATCTCTGTTGCCCAGAGGGCTGAAGAAGGTGGTTGCCCCATCACCTATTCGGCCGGTACAATACCAAGCCCCAGAAGTGTATTCTGGTGGTAGGTTTGCCATAGCACATATAAGCACATTAAGACAAGAAGTATCTTTCCAACACAAGTTAAGAATGCCATTCTTGGCTGTTGTGTTTTCAACAATAAAGCTAATTATGATCGCAGCACACAATTACAAAAAATGATAAAAATAACTGTTATAACTACCACAGGTAGTATCGTTGAGGACACTCAAGCTCAACATAAGACAAGTCTTCTTCCCCAGTGCCCTCTTCCTTTTACATTGTTGACCTAAAAGGAAGGGAGGATCCACCTGGCATGGATTCTATGATCTTTCCCATGGGCATCAGTAGCTACCCATGCATACAGATTTTTTGAAGCTTTTAGTACTAGAGGTATTTGTCCCACAGTGGGTAAGTCCACTAGAACCGGTTGTCCCGGGTAATACAAGGGATTCCTCGGTTTCTTATTCTCCCCAGTCCCAGGTAAGAGGGATGGAGGATTAGGGCAAAAAGCAGCGAGTCTGGGGCAGCCATTTACTCCCCATCGTCCATTGACTTTAGTTACTGCATCAGATATTCGTCGCGCCCATCCGGGATTGTGCGGTCTCAGGGTTCGTTTTAAGAGTCCTGGGGTGCAGACGGGGTCTTGGGATAAGGGAGGAGGAACTTTGGGGTTTGAGGAAGATGGGGTTCCCCTTATCCTGTCCCAACTTCTTACCAAACCTTCCAGGTTGGGAGTTGGTAACCTATCCATGACTTCTCTGGGAATTCCCTTTGAAATGCCTTCTGCCCATAATAATTGTCTCCTGCTATCCAACACCCGTACCGGTTTCCCAGGATGTGGGTGTTGCAGTGATTTATATTGCCTCCCACTTTCCTCAACTCTTCTTATTTCTGCTTTATGCTTTGTTTCCCCCTGGCCAGTGAATCCCATACGCCTTCCGTAATTAATTAGCTCCTGTGCCACCTCCCCCCAAGTCATGTTGGGGGGGCCTCCCCTTCGTCTCAGTCGGGGAGTTCGTAATCGGTCTTGCAGCTGAACAGCATCAGGAAGTCCCCTGATCAGAGGATGTAACCTTTCGGGGTCTGCCACACACTGCATGGGGGAGGGCTGCTGCGGAAGCAGCAAACGGTCATGCATCAATTGGAGGCAAGCAGTTTTCTGCACGCTTTCCAGAATGTGGCCCGCTGTGGGTGTTTTAATAGAAAAAGGGTCTCCTCTTTCCATTGGGTCTAATCCTCCTGCCCAGTAGGCTACCCTCTGGGTCAAGGACCATGGTTCCCTGTTATCATTTGTGGTTAGAAAGACTCTGGGTCCCCAATATCCTCTAGCTTCATCTTCGCTCAGCAGAATGCGATCCCCCCCGGTGAGGGAGACTCTCCACACATACTCAGTTTCAGTTTCCCGGGAGCCCCGGGAGTATTTTTCCTGTATTTTAGCCAAGTCCTGAGGGGAATAGGGGATAATACGCGTGGTACGTCGTTGAATACCCCCCGACCATTATCAGTGGTTTCCGTTTTAATCAAGGGTCTCATTACTACATTCCCATCTCCAGGATAAAAGCAGTTCCTGCTGTCTTCTAATTCTTTAATTGGATATATGGATTTTAGATCAGATGCCTGTTTTCCGTCTAGTTCGGCCAAATTCGAGAATCCCGGTTCACTATCATTAACCCCCCGCCTGTTTTCTTCCAATTCAGACCGCAGGATTCTCTCTCGGTCTAGTGAGTCTGATAAGATTATGTGAAGCCGCTGAGTATGGTTGCGCTCCGCAGTGAGTTGACTTTGCAAGTTTCTTACCTGTTCTTGCAAAGACTCAACTGTCTCTTTGGCTCGACTCCGGGAGTCTTGCAAGAACTCGATTGTCTCTTTGGCTCGACTCTGGGAGTTTCTTATGTGTTCTCCCAAGGACTCAATGGTCTTTTTATCACCTTGCCTCCCCCACCGGGCAGCAGTGCCGCCCCTAAAACACCACAAACTGTTGCCCGAGCCATGCCAAGAGAGAGCAGGGCTTTATAGCCCTTCAGATTCGCAAAAAGAGGATTATCCTTCATTGTCGGATCCTCTGTACTACAAATTATTCACAAGCACAGCACACTGTCACGGGCCTGCCACTGCCATAAAGGGCACGGAGGCTGCTGTGACCTCACAAGCACAGCCAGCATGTATGGGCCTGAAACTGCCCTATAGGGCACTGAGGCTGCTGTGACCTCACAAGCACAGCCAGCAGCTATGGGCCTCCCACTGGCCTATAGGGCACTGAGGCTTCTCTGACCTCACAGCAGTCATTGGCCTTGAACTGGCCTATCAGGAATAGGACTGCTGTGACCTGACAAGCACGGCCAGCAGGCATGGGCATCCAACTGCCCTATGAGGCCCCGAGACAAACGTGACCTCATAACGCAGCCAGCAGGCATGGAGCTGTCACTGCCCTATCAGGCACTGGTACTTCCGTGACATCACAAGTACAGCCAGCAGCCATGGGCATCCCACTGGCCAATGAGGCACTAAGACAAAGGTGACCTCAAAACGCAGCCAGCAGCCATGGGCCTGCCACTGGCCTATCAGGCAACAGGACTGCTGTGACCTCACAAGGACAGCCAGCAGCCAGCAGGCAGGGCATCGCACTGGCATATGAGGCACTGAGGCTGCTGTGACCTGACAAAATCAGCCAGCAGCGAGAGGCCTGCCACTGGCCTATCAGTCACTCAGACTGCTGTGACCTCACAAGCACAGCCAGCAGCCATTGGCCTGCCACAGACCTATCAGGCAATAGGACTGCTGTGAGCTCACAAGCACAGCCAGCAGCCAGGGGCCTTCCACTGCCTGATGAGGCGCTGACACTGCTGTGAGCTCACAAGCACAGCCAGCAGTGAAGGGCCTGCCACTGGCCTAGGAGGCACTGAGGCTGCTGTGACCTCACAAGCACAGCCAGCAGCCAGGAGCCTGACACTGGCCTAGGAGGCACTCGGGCTGCTGTGACGTCACAAGCACAGCCAGCAGCCAGGAGCCTGCCACTGGCCTAGGAGGCACTGAGGCTGCTGTGACCTCACAAGCACAGCCAGCAGCCATTAGCCTGCTACCGGCCTAGGAGGCACTGAGGCTGCTGTGACCTCACAAGCACAGCCAGCAGCCATGAGCCTGCCACTGGCCTAGGAGGCACTGAGGCTGCTGTGACCTCACAAGCACCGCCAGCAGCCAGGAGCCTGACACTGGCCTAGGAGGCACTGAGGCTGCTGTGACCTCACAAGCACAGCCAGCAGCTGTGAGCCTGCTACCGGCCTAGGAGGCACTGAGGCTACTGTGACCTCACAAGCACAGCCAGCAGCCATGAGCCTGCCACTGGCCTAGGAGGCACTGAGGCTGCTGTGACCTCACAAGCACAGCCAGCAGCCATGAGCCTGCCGCTGGCCTCGGAGGCAATGAGGCTGCTGTGACCTCACAAGCACATCCAACAGCCATGAGCCTGCCGCTGGCCTCGGAGGCAATAAGGCTGCTGTGACCTCCCAAGCACAGCCAGCAGCCATGAGCCTGCCACTGGCCTAGGAGGCACTGAGGCTGCTGTGACCTCACAAGCACAGCCAGTAGCCAGGAGCCTGCAACTGGCCTAGGAGGCACTGAGGCTGCTGTGACCTCACAAGCACATCCAACATCCATGAGCCTGATACTGGCCTAGGAGGCACTCAGGCTGCTGTGACCTCCAAAGCACAGCCAGCAGCCTGTTACTGACCTAGGAGGCACTGAGGCTGCTGTGACCTCCCAAGCACAGCCAGCAGCCATGATCCTGCCACTGGCCTAGGAGGTACTGAGGCTGCTGTGACCTCACAAGCACATCCAACATCCATGAGCCTGCCACTGGCCTAGCAGGCACTCAGGCTACTGTGACCTCACAAGCACAGCCAGCAGCCATGAGCCTGCCACTGGCCTAGGAGGCACTGAGGCTGCTCTGACCTCACAAGCACAGCCAGCAGCCAGGAGCCTGCCACTGGCCTAGGAGGTACTGAGGCTGCTGTGACCTCACAAGCACATACAACATCCATGAGCCTGCCACTGGCCTAGCAGGCACTCAGACTGCTGTGACCTCCCAAGCTCAGCCAGCAGCCATGAGCCTGACACTGGCCTAGGAGGCACTGAGGCTGCTGTGACCTCACAAGCACAGCCAGCAGCCAGGAGCCTGCTACTGGCCTAGGAGGCAGTCAGACTGCTGTGACCTCCCAAGCTCAGCCAGCAGCCATGAGCCTGACACTGGCCTCGGAGGCACTGAGGCTGCTGTGACCTCACAAGCACAGCCAGCAGGAGGCGCTGTAGACTAACTTATGAGGCACTCAGGCTGCTGTGACCTCACCAGCACAGCCAGCAGCCAGGAGCCTGCCACTGCCATAGGAGGCACTGAGGCTGCTGTGACCTCAAAAGCACAACCAGCAG
Organism: Dromaius novaehollandiae; assembly: GCF_036370855.1. NCBI lineage: Eukaryota > Metazoa > Chordata > Aves > Casuariiformes > Dromaiidae > Dromaius > Dromaius novaehollandiae. The sequence goes on along the minus strand of NW_026991432.1, from coordinate 676,519 downwards.
CCAGGGGACTGCCACTGGCCTAGGAGGCAGTGAGGCTGCTGTGACCTGACAAGCACAAAGAGAAGGGGGCGCTTGCCCCTAACGTATGAGGCCCTGAGGCTGCTGTGACGTCACAAGCACAGCCAGCAGCCATGAGCTTGCCAGTCGCCTGGGAGGCACTGAGGCTGCTGTGACCTCACAAGCACAGCCAGCAGCCATGAGCCTGCCACTGCCCTATGGGGCACTGAGGGTGCTGTGACCTCACAAGCACAGCCAGCAGCCAAGAGCCTGCCACTGGCCTTGGAGGCACTGAGGCTGCTGTGACCTCACAAACACAGCCAGCAGCCATGAGCCTGCCACTGGCTTAGGAGGCACTGAGGCTGCTGTGACCTCACCAGCACAGCCAACAGTCAGGGGCCTGCCACTGGCTTAGGAGGCACTGAGGTTGCTGTGACCTCACAAGCACCGCCAGCAGCCATGAGCTAGCCAGTGGCCAAGGAGGCATGGAGGCTGCTGTGACCTCACAAGCACAGGAGCAGCCAGGAGCATGCCACTGGCCTAGGAGGCACTCAGGCTGCTGTCACCTGACAAGCACAGCCACCAGCCAGGAGCCTGCCACTGCCCTGAGAAGCACTGAGGCTGCTGTGACCTCACAAGCACAGAAAGCAGCCATGAGCCTGGCACTGGCCTTTGAGGCACGGAGGCTGCTGTGACCTCACAAGCACAGAAAGCAGTCATGAGCCTGACACTGGCCTAGGAGGCACTGAGGCTGCTGTGACCTCACCAGCACAGCCAGCAGCTAGGAGCCTACAACTGGCCTCAGGGGCACGGAGGCTGCTGTGACCTCACAAGCACAGCCAGCAGCCATGAGCTAGCCAGTGACCTAGGAGGCACTGAGGCTGCTGTGACCTCACAAGCACAGCCAGCAACCATGAGCCTGACACTGCCCTATGAGACACGGAGGCTGCTGTGACCTCACAAACACAGCCAGCAGCCAGGAGCCTGCCACTGGCCTAGGAGGCACTGAGGCTGCTGTGACCTCACAAGCACAGCCAGCAGCCAGGAGCCTGACACTGGCCTAGGAGGCACTCGGGCTGCTGTGACGTCACAAGCACAGCCAGCAGCCAGGAGCCTGCCACTGGCCTAGGAGGCACTGAGGCTGCTGTGACCTCACAAGCACAGCCAGCAGCCATTAGCCTGCTACCGGCCTAGGAGGCACTGAGGCTGCTGTGACCTCACAAGCACAGCCAGCAGCCATGAGCCTGCCACTGGCCTAGGAGGCACTGAGGCTGCTGTGACCTCACAAGCACCGCCAGCAGCCAGGAGCCTGACACTGGCCTAGGAGGCACTGAGGCTGCTGTGACCTCACAAGCACAGCCAGCAGCTGTGAGCCTGCTACCGGCCTAGGAGGCACTGAGGCTACTGTGACCTCACAAGCACAGCCAGCAGCCATGAGCCTGCCACTGGCCTAGGAGGCACTGAGGCTGCTGTGACCTCACAAGCACAGCCAGCAGCCATGAGCCTGCCGCTGGCCTCGGAGGCAATGAGGCTGCTGTGACCTCACAAGCACATCCAACAGCCATGAGCCTGCCGCTGGCCTCGGAGGCAATGAGGCTGCTGTGACCTCCCAAGCACAGCCAGCAGCCATGAGCCTGCCACTGGCCTAGGAGGCACTGAGGCTGCTGTGACCTCACAAGCACAGCCAGTAGCCAGGAGCCTGCAACTGGCCTAGGAGGCACTGAGGCTGCTGTGACCTCACAAGCACATCCAACATCCATGAGCCTGATACTGGCCTAGGAGGCACTCAGGCTGCTGTGACCTCCAAAGCACAGCCAGCAGCCTGTTACTGACCTAGGAGGCACTGAGGCTGCTGTGACCTCCCAAGCACAGCCAGCAGCCATGATCCTGCCACTGGCCTAGGAGGTACTGAGGCTGCTGTGACCTCACAAGCACATCCAACATCCATGAGCCTGCCACTGGCCTAGCAGGCACTCAGGCTACTGTGACCTCACAAGCACAGCCAGCAGCCATGAGCCTGCCACTGGCCTAGGAGGCACTGAGGCTGCTCTGACCTCACAAGCACAGCCAGCAGCCAGGAGCCTGCCACTGGCCTAGGAGGTACTGAGGCTGCTGTGACCTCACAAGCACATACAACATCCATGAGCCTGCCACTGGCCTAGCAGGCACTCAGACTGCTGTGACCTCCCAAGCTCAGCCAGCAGCCATGAGCCTGACACTGGCCTAGGAGGCACTGAGGCTGCTGTGACCTCACAAGCACAGCCAGCAGCCAGGAGCCTGCTACTGGCCTAGGAGGCAGTCAGACTGCTGTGACCTCCCAAGCTCAGCCAGCAGCCATGAGCCTGACACTGGCCTCGGAGGCACTGAGGCTGCTGTGACCTCACAAGCACAGCCAGCAGGAGGCGCTGTAGACTAACTTATGAGGCACTCAGGCTGCTGTGACCTCACCAGCACAGCCAGCAGCCAGGAGCCTGCCACTGCCATAGGAGGCACTGAGGCTGCTGTGACCTCAAAAGCACAACCAGCAGCCAGGGGACTGCCACTGGCCTAGGAGGCAGTGAGGCTGCTGTGACCTGACAAGCACAAAGAGAAGGGGGCGCTTGCCCCTAACGTATGAGGCCCTGAGGCTGCTGTGACGTCACAAGCACAGCCAGCAGCCATGAGCTTGCCAGTCGCCTGGGAGGCACTGAGGCTGCTGTGACCTCACAAGCACAGCCAGCAGCCATGAGCCTGCCACTGCCCTATGGGGCACTGAGGGTGCTGTGACCTCACAAGCACAGCCAGCAGCCAAGAGCCTGCCACTGGCCTTGGAGGCACTGAGGCTGCTGTGACCTCACAAACACAGCCAGCAGCCATGAGCCTGCCACTGGCTTAGGAGGCACTGAGGCTGCTGTGACCTCACCAGCACAGCCAACAGTCAGGGGCCTGCCACTGGCTTAGGAGGCACTGAGGTTGCTGTGACCTCACAAGCACCGCCAGCAGCCATGAGCTAGCCAGTGGCCAAGGAGGCATGGAGGCTGCTGTGACCTCACAAGCACAGGAGCAGCCAGGAGCATGCCACTGGCCTAGGAGGCACTCAGGCTGCTGTCACCTGACAAGCACAGCCACCAGCCAGGAGCCTGCCACTGCCCTGAGAAGCACTGAGGCTGCTGTGACCTCACAAGCACAGAAAGCAGCCATGAGCCTGGCACTGGCCTTTGAGGCACGGAGGCTGCTGTGACCTCACAAGCACAGAAAGCAGTCATGAGCCTGACACTGGCCTAGGAGGCACTGAGGCTGCTGTGACCTCACCAGCACAGCCAGCAGCTAGGAGCCTACAACTGGCCTCAGGGGCACGGAGGCTGCTGTGACCTCACAAGCACAGCCAGCAGCCATGAGCTAGCCAGTGACCTAGGAGGCACTGAGGCTGCTGTGACCTCACAAGCACAGCCAGCAACCATGAGCCTGACACTGCCCTATGAGACACGGAGGCTGCTGTGACCTCACAAACACAGCCAGCAGCCAGGAGCCTGCCACTGGCCTAGGAGGCACTGAGGCTGCTGTGACCTCACCAGCACAGCCAGCAACCATGAGCCTGCCACTGGCCTCGGAGGCACTGAGGCTGCTGTGACCTCACAAGCACAGCCAGCAGCCAGGATCCTGCCACTGCCCTATAAGATACAGAGACAAATATGACCTCAAAAGGCAGCCAGCAGACAGAGGCCTGCCACAGGCCTATCAGGAAATAGGACTGCTGTGACCTGACAAGCACAGCCAGCAGGCATGGGCATCCAACTGCCCTATGAGGCCCCAAGACAAACGTGACCTCATAACGCAGCCAGCAGGCATGGAGCTCTCACTGCCCAGTGAGGCACTATGACAAAGGTGACCTCAAAATGCAGCTAGCCGACAGAGGCGTGCCAGTGGCCTATCAGGCAACAGACCTGCTATGACCTCACAAGCACAGCCAGCAGCCAGCAGCAAGGGCATACCACTGGCCTATGAGGCACTGAGGCTGCCGTGACGTCACAAAAACAGCCAGCACCCAGAGGCCTGCCACTGGCCTATCAGTCACTCAGACTGCTGTGACGTCAACAGGACAGCCAGCAGCCATTGGCCTGCCACTGACCTATCAGGCAATAGGACTGCTGTGACGTCACAAGCACAGCCAGCAGCTGTGGGTCTGTCACTGGCCTAGGAGGCACGGAGGCTGCTGTGACCTGACAAGCACAAACAGAAGGGGGCGCCTGCCCCTAACCTATGAGGCCCTGAGGCTGCTGTGACCTCACAAGCACAGCCAGCAGCCATGAGCCTGCCACTGGCCTAGGAGGCACTGAGGCTGCTGTGACCTCACAAGCACAGCCAGCAGACAGGGGCTTGACACTGCCCTAGGAGGTACTGAGGCTACTGTGACCTCACAAGCACACCTAGCAACCATTAGCCTACCAGTGGCTTATGAGGCCCTGAGGCTGCTGTGACCTCGCAAGCCCAGCCAGCAGCCATGAGCTTGCCAGTCGCCTGGGAGGCACTGAGGCTGCTGTGACCTCACAAGCACAGCCAGCAGCCATGAGCCTGCCACTGCCCTATGAGGCACTGAGGGTGCTGTGACCTCACAAGCACAGCCAGCAGCCAAGAGCCTGCCACTGGCCTCAGGAGCACTGAGCTGTGGGTCTGTCACTGGCCTAGGAGGCATGGAGGCTGCTGTGACCTCACAACACACAGCCAGCAGCCAGGGGCCTGCCACTGCCTGATGAGGCGCTGACACTGCTCTGACCTCACAAGCACAGCACACTGTCACGGGCCTGCCACTGCCATAAAGGGCACGGAGGCTGCTGTCACCTCACAAGCACAGGCAGCAGACAGGGGCCTGCCATTGGCCTGTGAAGCACTGAGGCTGCTGTGACCTCACGAGCACAGACAGCAGACAGGGGCCTGCCACTGCCCCATAAGACACTGAGGCTGCTGTGACCTCACAAGCACAGCCAGCAGCTGTGGGTCTGCCACTTGCCTATCAGGCAATAGGACTGCTGTGACCTGACAAGCACAGCCAGCAGCTATGGGCCTGCCACTGGCCTGTGAAGCACTGAGGCTGCTGTGACCTCACAAGCACAGACAGCAGACAGGGGCCTGCCACTGCCCTATAAGACACTGAGGCTGCTGTGACCTCACAAGCAAAGCCAGCAGCTGTGGGTCTGCCACTTGCCTATCAGGCAATAGGACTGCTGTGACCTGACAAGCACAGCCAGTAGCCAGGGGCCTGCCACTGGCCTAAAGGGAACGGAGGCTGCTGTGACCTCACGAGCCCAGGCAGCAGCCAAGGGCCTGCCACTGCCCTATAGGGCACTGAGGCTGCTGTGACCTCACAAGCACAGCCAGCAGCTATGGGCCTGCCACTGTGCTATGAGGCACTGAGGCTGCTGTGACCTCACAAGCACAGCCAGCAGCCAGGGGCCTGCTGCTGGCCAATCAGGCTGTAGGAGTGTTGTGACCTGACAAGCACAGCCAGCAGCAATTGGTCTGCCACTGGCCTACAAGAAAAGGAGGCTGATGTGACCTCACAAGCACAGCGAGTAGCCAGGGGCCTCCCACTGACCTATAAGGTACAGAGACAAATGTGACCTCAAAAGGCATGCAGCACACAGGGGCCTTCCACGGCCCTATCAGGAACTAGGACTGCTGTGACCTCACAAGCACAGCCAGCAGCTATGGGCCTGCCACTGGCCTATAGGGAACGGAGGCTGATGTGACCTCACAAGCACAGCCAGCAGCCATTGGCCTGCCACTGTCCAAACAGGCACTGAGTTTGCTCTGACCTCACCAGCACACCAAGCAGCCATTGGCCTCCCTCTGGCCTACAGGAAAAGGAGGCTGATGGGACCTCACAAGCACAGCGAGGAGCCAGAGGCCTCCCACTGCCCTATAAGGTACAGAGACAAATGTGACCTCAAAAGGCAGCCAGCAGACAGAGGCCTGCCACAAGCCTATCAGGAAATAGGACTGCTGTGACGTTACAAGCACAGCCAGCAGCTTCGGGCCTGCCACTGGCCTATGAGGCACGGAGGCTGCTGTGACCTCAAAAGCACAGCCAGCAGCCATTGGCCTCCAACTGCCTGATGAGGCGCTGACGCTGCTGTCAACTCAGAAGCACAGTAAATAGTCAGGGGCCTGCCACTGCCCTAAAGGGCATGGAGGCTGCTGTGACCTCAGAAGCCCAGTGAGCAGCTATGGGCCTGCCACTGCCCTATAGGGCACTGAGGCTTCTCTGACCTCACAAGCCCACCCAGCAGTCATTGGCCTCGAACTGGCATACCTGGCACTGAAGCTTCTGTAACCTGAAAAGCACAGCCAGCAGCCATGGGCCTGCCACTGGCCTGTGAAGCACTGAGGCTGCTGTGACCTCACAAGCACAGCCAGCAGACAGGGGCCTGCCACTGCCCTATAAGACACTGAGGCTGCTGTGACCTCACAAGCAAAGCCAGCAGCTGTGGGTCTGCCACTGGCCTATCAGGCTGTAGGACTGCTGTGACCTCACAAGCACAGCCAGCAGACAGGGGCCTGCCAGTGACCTATCAGACACGTGTCGCGGCCCGAAAGGAGTCGTTCAGGACGACCTCCCTCCCCTTAGGACCAACGACCAAGTTCGTGATGCCCTTGCACTCAATTAAGGTGAAAACGACACCAGCCAACCAGTTTAAGATTTATTAAGGCAAAATGGAATCAACTAACGAGACATGTCCCGCGTCACACGTTTAGGGAAAAAGAGAGGAAAAGGGGAAGAGAGAGAGAGAAAGATATCACCACCCGTGGATCCAGCGGCGTCCCGTTGGTCCTCTTCTTTTGGGAGTCCTTGCGGCGGGGCGGGGGGGCAGAGGGGGGAAGCTCCCGTCTGGTTCCGCTGACTCTGCTCGAGTTCTTCAGTCGTCGCAAGCAAGCCCCCCCATTCACACAGTCTGCAGTTTTTATAGGTTCTTGCCCGGCCTCTGGGAGGTGCTTCCTCGCTTCCCATGCAGATTAACCGTCATGCGCAGTCCGCCTTCTCGGAACCTTCCAGAAATGGGCTGGGGTATCTGGGGGTCTCCTGCTCATGCGCAGATGGCAAATGAGTACGTGCGGTTCGTGCCCTAGAGACGCCCTTCTGCCCTTTTCGCACCCTTTTTACCCTGTGCAGGTGCACGAGGTTGTTTACTTCGCAGACGGCTCCCGGGGGCCCCAGCGCGGCATTGCCCGACACACCTTGGCAGCGGCAGCTTTGCAGCAGCAGCAGCAATGTCAAGACAAAACCGCATTTAGTACCGGTCCTCTACACCACCCCGTGTCTCAACATTGCAGCTTGGCAGCAGGAGAGAGAGAGAGAGAAAGAAAGCAAGCAAGCAAGGAAGGAAAGGAGAGAGAATTAGGGATGGGGGGGAAGTCGTGGGAACAACATGGGTTTGGGTAAAAAATAAAGTGCTTAACAGTGATTAAACAGAGGTCTTGCTCAATGCAAGCTTATTCTTTAACAACTTCAACAACATTTAACTTTACAAAACAGACATCAAAACTGAGTTAATGAGGTAGGATTGTTACAATAGGCATAAAACAGCTGGCAAATGCGCTGTGGATGTCAATATGCAATTTCCTCCTTCAGGAGAAACTGGGAAATGATGGGTACTGTGGTTGGCCACGGCCAATGGATGGCACGGATTTTCTTTATGCCGTCGGGCAAGGTGGTAGGAACAAATTGCATATTTGACACAACATGTCCGATTAATTGAACAAAGCAAGGAATTATACAAGAACATTAAGGCGGCAACTGCACCTAACAAATACAATATTAACTGTTTCACCCACGGTGCCCCCAGTAACCAGGACTACAAATTGCCACTCCAGCCATTCCATGTTTGGACGGGGACGTGGGCTATTTTTCTGATATCTTTGGTTAACTGGAGAACTACTTCGCCTACATCATCTATTTCCAAACAACAGTTAGGAATATTTAATTTCCCACACACTTCTCCCTCTTCAGCTAACAGGTAATCTAAAAACCATGTGGTGCTGAAGGATTGCCGTGCACATCTGTTGGGATTGCCAAGTTAGAAGATCTATCGTGTCAGCGGTTTTGTTGGTAATAATTTCTAGAGCCGCTTGTAGTCTGATTATTTCCCCATTTTTGCGTCCCGCCCAAATTTCCCTTAATGGATCGCGTCTTACAGGCAACACTTCTGTCTCCAAGGTTATCATATACCTTTATGCCTAACCGAGGTCCACTTGTTTCTGGCAAAAGGAAAAACAAAGGTCTGATAATCCCTATATAACAAATTCCCAACCACCCCGTGGGTAAAAATGTATATGCTGTGTGCCTGCATATCCAGTAATGCCCCTTCTTAGCTCCAATGCCCTGAGCAAATGGCCCGTTTATCCCTGGTGGGAATTGAAAGTAAGTTGCATCTCTGTTGCCCAGAGGGCTGAAGAAGGTGGTTGCCCCATCACCTATTTGGCCGGTACAATACCAAGCCCCAGAAGTGTATTCTGGTGGTAGGTTTGCCATAGCACATATAAGCACATTAAGACAAGAAGTATCTTTCCAACACAAGTTAAGAATGCCATTCTTGGCTGTTGTGTTTTCAACAATAAAGCTAATTATGATCGCAGCACACAATTACAAAAAATGATAAAAATAACTGTTATAACTACCACAGGTAGTATCGTTGAGGACACTCAAGCTCAACATAAGACAAGTCTTCTTCCCCAGTGCCCTCTTCCTTTTACATTGTTGACCTAAAAGGAAGGGAGGATCCACCTGGCATGGATTCTATGATCTTTCCCATGGGCATCAGTAGCTACCCATGCATACAGATTTTTTGAAGCTTTTAGTACTAGAGGTATTTGTCCCACAGTGGGTAAGTCCACTAGAACCGGTTGTCCCGGGTAATACAAGGGATTCCTCGGTTTCTTATTCTCCCCAGTCCCAGGTAAGAGGGATGGAGGATTAGGGCAAAAAGCAGCGAGTCTGGGGCAGCCATTTACTCCCCATCGTCCATTGACTTTAGTTACTGCATCAGATATTCGTCGCGCCCATCTGGGATTGTGCGGTCTCAGGGTTCGTTTTAAGAGTCCTGGGGTGCAGACGGGGTCTTGGGATAAGGGAGGAGGAACTTTGGGGTTTGAGGAAGATGGGGTTCCCCTTATCCTGTCCCAACTTCTTACCAAACCTTCCAGGTTGGGAGTTGGTAACCTATCCATGACTTCTCTGGGAATTCCCTTTGAAATGCCTTCTGCCCATAATAATTGTCTCCTGCTATCCAACACCCGTACCGGTTTCCCAGGATGTGGGTGTTGCAGTGATTTATATTGCCTCCCACTTTCCTCAACTCTTCTTATTTCTGCTTTATGCTTTGTTTCCCCCTGGCCAGTGAATCCCATACGCCTTCCGTAATTAATTAGCTCCTGTGCCACCTCCCCCCAAGTCATGTCGGGGGGGCCTCCCCTTCGTCTCGGTCGGGGAGTTCGTAATCGGTCTTGCAGCTGAACAGCATATAGTTTTAAAGCATCAGGAAGTCCCCTGATCAGAGGATGTGACCTCTCGGGGTCTGCCACACACTGCATGGGGGAGGGCTGCTGCAGAAGCAGCAAACGGTCATGCATCAATTGGAGGCAAGCAGTTTTCTGCACGCTTTCCAGAATGTGGCCCGCTGTGGGTGTTTTAATAGAAAAAGGGTCTCCTCTTTCCATTGGGTCTAATCCTCCTGCCCAGTAGGCTACCCTCTGGGTCAAGGACCATGGTTCCCTGTTATCATTTGTGGTTAGAAAGACTCTGGGTCCCCAATATCCTCTAGCTTCATCTTCGCTCAGCAGAATGCGATCCCCCCCGGTGAGGGAGACTCTCCACACATACTCAGTTTCAGTTTCCCGGGAGCCCCGGGAGTATTTTTCCGAAGTCCTGAGGGGAATAGGGGATCATACGCGTGGTACGTCGTTGAATACCCCCCTGACCATTGTCAGTGGTTTCCGTTTTAATCAAGGGTCTCATTACTACGTTCCCATCTCCAGGATAAAAGGAGTTCCTGCTGTCTTCTAATTCTTTAATTGGATATATGGATTTTAGATCAGATGCCTGTTTTCCGTCTAGTTCGGCCACATTCGAGAATCCCGGTTCACTATCATCAACCCCCCGCCTGTTTTCTTCCAATTCAGACCGCAGGATTCTCTCTCGGTCTAGTGAGTCTGATAAGATTATGTGAAGCCGCTGAGTATGGTTGCGCTCCGCAGTGAGTTGACTTTGCAAGTTTCTTACCTGTTCTTGCAAAGACTCAACTGTCTCTTTGGCTCGACTCCGGGAGTCTTGCAAGAACTCGATTGTCTCTTTGGCTTGACTCTGGGAGTTTCTTATGTGTTCTCCCAAGGACTCAATGGTCTTTTTATCACCTTGCCTCCCCCACCGGGCAGCAATTAGTGCCGCCCCTAAAACACCACAAACTGTTGCCTGAGCCATGCCAAGAGAGAGCAGGGCTTTATAGCCCTTCAGATTCTCAAAAGAGGATTATCCTTCATTGTCAGATCCTCTGTACTACAAATTATTCACAAGCACAGCACACTGTCACGGGCCTGCCACTGCCATAAAGGGCACGGAGGCTGCTGTGACCTCACAAGCACAGCCAGCAGCCAGGGGCCTGCCATTGGCCTGTGAAGCACTGAGGCTGCAGTGACCTCACAAATACAGCGAGGAGCAAGAGGCCTGCCATTGCCCTATAAGGTACAGAGACAAATGTGACCTCAAAAGGCAGCCAGCAGACAGAGGCCTGCCACGGGCCTATCAGGAAATAGGACTGCTGTGACCTTACAAGCACAGCCAGCAGCTATGGGCCTGCCACTGGCCTATGAGGCACTGAGGCTGCTATGACCTCAACAAGCACAGTCAGCAGCCAGGGGCCTGCTGCTGGCCTCTCAGGCTGTAGGAGTGTTGTGACCTGACAAGCACAGCCAGCAGCTATGGGCCTGCCACTGGCCTATAGGGTACAGAGGCTGATGTGACCTCACAAGCACAGCCAGCAGCCATTGGCCTGCCACTGTCCAAACAGGCACTGAGGCTGCTTTGACCTAACCAGCACACCAAGCAGCCATTGGCCTCCCTCTGGCCTACAGGAAAAGGAGGCTGCTGTGACCTCACAAGCACAGCCAGCAGCCAGGGGCCTCCCACTGCACTATAAGGTACAGAGACAAATGTGACCTCAAAAGGCAGCCAGCAGACAGAGGCCTGCCACGGGCCTATCAGGAAATAGGACTGCTGTGACGTTACAAGCACAGCCAGCAGCTATGGGCCTGCCACTGGCTTATGATGCATGGAGGCTGCTGTGACCTCAAAAGCACACCAAGCAGCCATTGGCCGCCCATGGGCCTGTCAGGCACTGAGGCTGCTGTGACCTCACAAGCACAGCCAGCAGCTATGGGCCTGCCACTGGCCTATACAGCACTGAGGCTGCTGTGACCTCACAACCACAGTCAGCAGCCAGGGGCCTGCTGCTGGCCTATCAGGCTGTAGGAGTGTTGTGACCTGACAAGCACAGCCAGCAGCTATGGGTCTGCCTCTGGCCTACAGGAAAAGGAGGCTGCTGTGACCTCACAAGCACAGCGAGTAGCCAGGGGCCTCCCACTGCCCTATAAGGTACAGAGACAAATGTGACCTCAAAAGGCAGCCAGCAGACAGAGGCCTGCCACAGGCTTATCAGGCAATAGGACTGCTGTGATGTTACAAGCACAGCCAGCAGCTGTGGGTCTGCCACTGGCTATCAGGCACTCAGACTGCTGTGAGCTCACAAGCACAGCAAACAGCCATGAGCCTGCCACTGCCCTATAGGGCACAGAGGCTGCTGTGACCTCACGAGCACAGCCAGCAGCCAGGAGCCTGCCACTGGCCTGTGAAGCACTGAGACAAATGTGACCTCACAAGCACAGCAAACAGCCTTGGGCATCCCACTGGCATATCAGTCAATGGGACTGCTGTGACCTCACAAGCACAGCCAGCAGCTATGGGCCTGCCACTGGCCTCGGAGGCACTGAGGCTGCTGTGACCTCACAAGCACAGCCAGCAGGCACTGGCCTGCCCTTCGTATATCAGGCACTGAGGCTGCTGCTGTTGTCCGAAAAGCGGATTCGTTGCCCGGTGTGCAATAAGCCAATAATTACACACTCAGGAGAGACATTTGCTTATTTATTTCAGAGTTGCACAAGCCTGGGTGCTCGGTCGTTTCCCACAAATCAAGCACACACACCCCCCCCCCAACTTTTCAAGTAGCATTTATACAAACAAATTGCCAGATTTGCAATTTTCCCTTTTACACTGATTGGTTAGTGATTTCTTCATTCCCCGGGTCCCACCCCTGTCTCCCAAGGTCCTGATGAGGGGAGATCAATTAACACTGCCCCAGCAGGGACAGTAGGTGTTATCTCCCAAAGTCCTGACAAGGGGGAGATAGTCCAGACCCCTTAATTAACATTGTTTCAGCAGTGAGAGGAGGTTTTGCTTCCCAAGGTCCTGGTGCCCAAGCAGGCCTTATTTCAAAGCCTTGACATCCTCCCTTTCGGAGTGTGGGGCACAGGAATGCAGCCTGCTTGTAACTCCCTTATCTTTCCAGCCTGCACCAGCTCTGGGGCCCTTTCTTACTGAACTAGGAGTGCGGCCTAAGGCTTCAGCAAATTTAGCTACTCATGAAGCAAGTTTTATCTAAGTGGCTACCTCTAGACCACTTCAGACTTAATGTTAGAAGTTATCCTAATCTACCTAGTTCACGCATTCCTTCTGAGCTTCCCAGGGTTGTCTTGTAACAATTCCCCCCTTTGAGACTTATATGATCATTTTCATATTAGTCTCACTCTTTTAAAATCTTTCCCATATTAATTTTGTACAACATCTACAAATGCATTGAATCACTACATAAACGCATACAAAAACTGCTAACACCATTCCCAAAACTGTTAAACACTTTTTAACCCATGAGCTCACGTCAGGGAACCAGGAAGTCAACCATTTCCATGTTTCTTCAAATCCAAAAGAGGTATCCTCTTTCTGAACCCCATGTAAGATTTCAGTCTGCTTCCAGATTTCATTTAGATTGGTAGAAATTCTCCCGCTTTGATCCACATATACACAGCAACTAGTATTTATTACTGTACATACTCCTCCCTGAGATGCCAATAACATCTCTAGAGCCATCCTGTTTTGGGTAGTTATTTTAGCAATTTCTGAAACCTCCTCTTGTAAAGCTGCAGTGGCATCAGAGGTTTTATTCCCTATTTTTTTCAATAACTGCTGAAATATTTACTATTGCTTTTTCAAGTTCACTCACTCCCAGTTGTGGAAACAGCCACCTTACGAATGACTGCAACCTAGTAGGTCGATCTATTAAAGGATTATTGACCCTCTTTTGTCTCCTTATGAATGTTCTTAGCCAGGATTTTTGGTATTTATTACTCAATTCTTTTCTTATAGTAACATTAGGGATTATTGCCCCTAAAGTACATGTCCCTGACCAATTAGGAGGTAGCACTTTTCGTGCCTTGTTTCCACACAACCAATACCATCCACTACCTTTTGGAACACGCCACCCATTTAGTTCCTTACTTGGCCACTTATAACCTATTCAGGTATCCGAGAGCAATCTTTATAACCTCCTACCTTAATGGCTCCAGTACAGTTGATCGGTTGCTTTCCATAAAGTATAGTTTTCTCCCACCATTTATTACTATTATTACATCTTTGGATACATTGATAATAATCTCCTGTCACACTCTGGACTTCCCATTCCTGTTTGGTTGTTTCATAGGCACTCCAATTAGTGGGAAGCCCTTGTTGGAAAGTTCAGGGAAGTGGGTACACACCCAGCAATCCCTCTGGTTAACTATCTTCATAGATTTCGTAATTACTTCCAAATGGAGATTGTGACTCCAAAATCCTTCCTGATTCCCTTTAATTGTTTGGCTCAGGTAACCTAGAAAAACTAACCACCACATTTCTCCCCTGGTTGTTAAGGAGAACATCATTTTTACACAGATACCGTAACAACAATATTAACCCTATTCCTAACAATCAGATTAAAGCATTTTTTCCCTGAATACAATCTAAATTTAAAACCGATTCGCTTCTAATACATCTCATATATCTTTATATATTTTTAACTTTAGAGGTTGAACTTGTTCAGCTTTCCACGTCTCTCGAGGTACTGCTTTCACTCGGGTGTAATCTAAAAGTATAACTGGATGTACCTACGGAGAGAAGAACCTTTGCCATAGACAAGAGATAATCACTTAAAATTTGATCACCCTTAACGTGCATTTGAATTTCATTTCCAGTTAAATTTACAGTGTAAGGTTTGCCATACAGAATCTCAAATGGACTAACTTTCTCCCTAACCCTTGGGGTTATTCTGGTTCTTAATAATGCCAGAGGTAAAACATCAGTCCATTTCATCTGAGTCTCCTGACACAATTTTCCTACCTGTCTCTTAATTGTTTGATTCATTCTTTCCACTTTTCCACTGGATTGTGGCCTCCAGGGGGTATGTAAGTCCCATTTAATTTGTAGTATTTTTGAGATTTGTTGTACTATTTCTGCTATAAAATGAGGTCCCCTATCTGAAGAAAACCCTTCTGGTACCCTAAATCTTGGTATGATTTCTTTTAATAACATTTTCACTACCTCCCCTGCTTTAGTGGTACGACACGGGAAAGCCTCAGGCCATCCTGAAAAGGTGTCAACAATTACCAACAAATGTTTATATCCATTACATCTTGGTAATTCAGAAAAATCAATTTGCCAGTAATCCCCAGGCATGAAGCCCCTTTTTACTTCCCCTGGGGGGGCTTCTTCTGAATCCTGGGATTATTTCTAAGACAGATTTCACATTTTTGTGTAATACCCTTTGCAATTATTAACATACTAACTCCCACAGCAAATCTTTTAACTGTTTCAACCAATGCCTCAGCTCCCATGTGGGTACTACCATGTATTTGCTTCATCAGCTTCTTCATTATCGGCAAAGTTACCACACACTGTCCAGTAGATGTCACCCACCATCCTTCAGGAGTTTTTATGCATTTCAGTATTTCTGCTAATTTATTTTCTTTTTCAGTGTATACTGGAATTTCCATTTTTAACAGTCTCTCTGGAACTAATGCTGCCACTGACATGGATAATTTTGCAGCCTCATCGGCCTGTTACGGAAATTAGGCTTGTCGGCCACCATAACAGGGCTCGACCCTAGGTTCCCCCAAGTAAAGTTCAGAGCCAAATCAAAACAAAGTAAATTTTAATCACACGCGTGCCGTAATTACAGCTCGAGCTGGGTGCCTCCGAAGAGGGACCCTAACATAAACAAATCCTGGGTAATTATAGTCTTTTCGACTTCCATTTCCCACCCCTCACGCGATAGTTAGACCAATAGTAATTTTTTGGTCTGGGGTCTCCTGCTCCTCATTGGGTCTCATCGTCTTTCTGAGGCAAGCTGGTTTTCTCCTTATTCTTGTTTTTTTGCAGTCTCTGATGACGGTTGTACTTCTGTTTTTGTTGGGTCTGGCGGTTGCCTCCCAAGGTCTTATTTTCCCCCATTGTTTTGGCGTCTTCCCTCTCGGAGTCGGTGACACAGGTGCGCAGACTGCGTGTGGCTCCCTTATCTTCCCAGCCTGAACGAGCTCTGAGGCACTATTTTTTATTAAACTAAGTAAAGATTCGTTACTTTTCCCACGCACGGCCTAAGGCTTCAGCAAATCTAGCCACTCATGCTAAGCAAGTTTTATGTAAGTTGTGCTAAGCAGCCATTTCTAGACAGTTTCAATTCACTATTCTTTAACAGTTTCCCCCCTTTGTTTTTATGAAGCATCCCTGCTAATATTTTAAACAGAGTTCTCGAAGTCTTTCGAGGCATACTATCACTTTCCATACTCTTATATATAATATGATCGTAAGCAATAGGCATAACACAGTTAAACTGAACACAACTACTACCGGGTGCAATACATGATTATAAATCCCTGTTGTGGTTGGTGACCACCCTAGAAGAGTTTCCCAGCCATGATGTTCTCCATCCCTTTTTACCCTTTCTAAGATATGATGTATCTCTTTTGCATCATGGTGAACAGTGATTAGAGTTTTCTGTCCACTGTTCCGGATGCGCTCTAGCAGTTGATGCAAATCATCATGTTGCAGTAGTTTCCTTACCAGGGTGAGATTCATCCCAATGGGAGTAGGTAGTAAATTTTGAATTAATGTATAATTAGATTGTAACAATTGATAAGACGTGATAGGAGCTGAATAACTGAAATCACATCCCATGATTTTGGTAAAGCTACAAATACAAATATTTCAATGATTACTCATATCTACTACAATGCCATCTATAACTATAAGACTACAAAAGGTTCTCATACGTACACACCCTCTCCCAATATATACAAGTATAGTTGCAGGTGTTTCATCAGGGTGTATTTCAAAGTGACAAACATTTTGCTCAGTGTCAAGACAAATGTCTTGGGCTTTGATGGTATTACTTTCACAAATAAACCCTTGCTGTTCCTGTACAATACATGCGCTAACGTCCACAGTTTGCCATTTATTTCCATTTCGTTGGGCCCATACTCTGTGTTCCAATGGATAGAGTATAGCTCCATTGTGATTTAATCCTAACGCAATGATTGGATATATTGTATATGTTGGAGCATTACGTATTGTTGAAACAAAGGCTGTGGCCTTAGTGTTGATAGGATCATAAGTAAAATTGACCAGATACCACCAGGATTGGAATTCCTTTTCAAATTCGGTCACATTATCCCAAATTACCTTTCGAATTTCAGTGGGTAAAGTGCCTTCTTCCCCTCCCTTATAATCGCTGCTGCCATAGATTGCATCCACAGTTGAGCTTGGATGCAACTGAGGGCCAGGGAAATATTAATTTGGGCTTCCCCAAGTGCATCCACTATCAAGTGGTGATCTTTTTCATTCATTTTTTCCCACTGAGGTAATATCTCGGATGAAAGCCATTGGTTAGTTCCTAATGCTAATAGAGAAGACCTCAATGGATGTTTTAATCTGTATAAGTCACTTGTTGTTGTGCTCAGTTTATTTACGAGTACTTCAGCATCTATACTGTTTAGGACTCCCAATCCTGTTCCTATGATACCGGTCACATCTCTCCTTGTTCATTTTGGAGAGGTGAGGGTTCGCCTATGTAACCACGCCGTCCATCCCACATAGGACGTACCTAAGAATGGTGAACAGGTCGGTTTGATTGTAGAGATATAATTTGCATTAATAGCTCTACTCGTTTGAGAGACCATGATGGATTAAATAACACTCGTTGTTGGCCTGTATTTCTAATCACATACGGTCCAATTTCAAAGATTTGTGGGGATAAGGTTTTCTTACTCTTCATGGTAACAGAGTTATTTATATTGGTGGAAATAATTGTAGTCAGGGTAGGTATTGCTGTACTGGGCTCAATAATGTCTATTTTAAATTCAAATGATAGTCCCACATTGTGGTGAGCCCACAGGCAAACTATAAAAACAGGTTGTTCTAAGGTAAAATTGTACCAACAATCCAGTTTTTCAGTGGCACAAATTTTCCTTTCTTTTTCATTTGATTTGATTTTAGTGAGAGAGATTTGAGTTGCCTTCTCATGGGTGGACCCGTTGATCACTCGACACCCTATCTTTATTTCCTTTCCTGTCCTTCCCAGGAGTTGGGGAAGTTGGTTAGTATTATCCCAGTTCCATTCATTTTCTGAGTATACTTCAGTTCCATGCATGAGCAGGGTTGAGAGGTTTAAGTTTTTATCAGAACTTAATCTCATACTTCCGGTATACTTAACACGGGCCTGGGACCATGGCCACTCTAAGGTTCTTTGACCACAGGTTACAGAAAGTAGCATCAAGCTTTACGTGGTTGTTTTCACTGTTCTGCTGCAACCTCTGCTGTGTTTGCTTCTTGGACTGTCACTCGTTTCACGTGAGAGTGGTGAATCCAATTCTCTTTTCCTAGAATTTTAACAGCGCAGTAAGAACTTAACAATACAGTATAGGGTCCTTCCCATTTTGGTTCTAGTTTTGTTTTTCGCGAGAATACCTTTATCAACACTTTATCTCCAGGCTGTATAGCATGTGCCTGAATGTCTGATGGCACCGGCTGAAACCACTGAGCCTGATTTTGCAAGGCCTTAAACCGTTCTTGTAAGGCTAGTACCTATTGTGTTACTCGTTCATCTCCGTCTAATAGGCTGGTCTTAGCAGGGATATAAGTCCCTGGTATCGCTAAATGTCTCCCAAAAAGAATTTCTGCTGGTGGTAGTCCTATGGGTTGCCGTGGAGAATTTCGAACATCCCACAGAGCTAAGTTTAATGCCTCTGGCCATTTTAGGCTAGCATGTGTGCATATTCTTGCTATTTTCTCTTTTAATGTTCTATTCATTCTTTCTACTTGTCCTGAAGATTGTGGGTGATAAGGAGCATGTAGGTTTCTTTTTATTCCTAACGATTTACATAACTGATTGATTATGCTTGCTGTAAAATGGGCACCCCTGTCTGAATCAATGGCTTCTGGGACCCCATACCTGGGTATGATTTCCTTCAGTAAGGCTTTTACCATTCCCCCTGTGTCAGCCTTTCTTGTTGGAAAAGCTTCTACCCAGCCTGATAACTGATCTATTATCACTAACAAGTGTTTCTATCCATAGACAGATGGCATATCTGCATAAGCTATTTGCAGCTTCTGGAAAGGGAAGTAAGCCCATGGTCGTCCCCCCCAAATCTGAGCTTGGCTTGTTATTTGAAAACTTCTGGCAGGTCGGGCAGCTATTTGTTATTCTTCTAGCAGCTGCATAGATTCCTGGAGCAGCCCATACTTTCTGTACCTGTTTAGCTATTCCCTCGGCTCCCCCATGAGCTTTATCGTGAAACCACCTAGCTATAGTAATTCAATATTTTTTTGGTAGAATTGGTTTTTCCCCAATTGTCCATATTCCGTCACCATTTTGTTTTGCTTCCCACTGTTCCCATTGTTTTTTCTCTTCCACTGAGCAGTCTTTTTCATACATAGTTTTGGGGTCTATTAAGTTTGGCCACTCACTCTGGTCCATCCTTGGAACTGCCCCCATACATTCTCTCAGAGGTTGTTGAGCTGCAGCCCTCGCAGCAGCGTTGGCTAGAGCATTTCCTCTGCTAATTTCTGTAGTGTCTTTAGTATGGGCTGGGCAGTGTATTACCGCAATTTCTTTGGGCAGTTGAACTGCTTCCAGCAAATTACGTATTTCTTCTCCATTAGCTAATTTCTTTCCTGATGACGGCAAGAATCCTCGTTCTTTCCATAACATCCCTGTTGCATGACACACTCCAAATGCATATTTAGAGTCGGTATAGATATTTACCCGCAAGCTCTTACCTATTTTTTGCTGCTTGGGTCAATGCTATTAATTCTGCTCCTTGAGCACTTACTGATGGAGACAAAGGATTGGCCTCGAGCACCTCAAAGACGTTAGTGACAGCATAGCCGGAGTGACGTCTTCCGTCCAAATAATAGGATGACCCATCTGTAAACAGAACTAAGTCCGGGTTCTCCAAAGGTTCATCTTTAAGGTCCTCCCGGGGCTTGCTCGAGCTGACGACCACCTGCTCACAGGAATGATGTGGCTCTCCGTCCTCCGGTTGAGGCAATAGCGTTGCTGGATTCAAAATATTGCATCTTTTGAAAGTCACATTATCTGCATGCAGTATTATCAGTTCATAGCGGTCAGCTCTCTGTGGGGATAGTGCTTGAGTCGCATATTGCTTCATTAACAGTTCTACTTCATGTGGCACATACACAGTTAATGAATGACCCAAAACCACAGGTCGTGTTTTTTTCAATAAGAGCTGCAGTAGCTGCTATTGCTCTGATGCGTCCTGGAGTGCCTTTAGCTACCTCATCTAGTTGCGTGGAGTAATAGGCCACTGGTCTACGGTGAGGGCCTAGTTTTTGGGTGAGTACCCCACTTGCTACTCCCTGTCGCTCATGGACAAATAATTCAAATAGTTTGCTATAATCTGGTAACCCGAGAGCAGGGGCTGAAACCAACGCTTTTTTCACAGATGTAAAAGCTTTCTCCCTTTCTGGGCCCCAGGCCAAAGGCTCTATTTCCTCCTTTTTTGTTGCCTGTACCAGAGGCTTAGTAAATTCTGCTAACCCCGGAATCCACGGTCGGCAGAATCCTACAGCTCCTAAAAATCCCCTAAGCTGTTTTTTTGTTACAGTACGAGGCATATCAAGAATTGTCTTTACTCGTTCTGGATCAACTAACCTGTGTCCTTCTCTTAAGATAAAACCCAAATATTTTACCTCTCTTTGACACAGCTGGAGTTTAGACAGAGATGCTCGATGCCCTTTTTCTGCAAGAGCGTTACACAGAGAAACAGTATCTTTCAAACATGTCTCATAATCTTTACTTGCTAATAACAAATCATCTACATATTGTATTAATGCAGAATGTCCTGGAAGTTCGATATCTGAGAGGTCATTTTTAAGTATACGCGAAAAAACAGTCGGAGACCCAGTAAATCCCTGTGGCAGCCTTGTCCAAGTTAATTGTTGTCCCTTCCAAGTGAAAGCAAAGAGATCTTGGCTATCTTCAGCTATCGGTATACTAAAAAAGGCTGCTGTTAGGTCAATCACAGTAAAATAAGTTGCCCAGTGGGGTATCTGTAGTAAAATGGTTGATGGGTCGGGGACTACTGGATGTGGAGCAACTACATGTTGGTTTATAGCCCTTAAGTCTTGTACAAAGCGATACTCTGGATCACCATCAGCATCTTGCCTGTTCTTTTTAACTGGCAGAATTGGGGTGTTATATGGGGATTCACAGACTCTAAGGATACCCATTTTCAGATAATGATCAGTTTGTTTTTGGATACTCTTCTCTCTTCCTTTGGGATAGGATATTGTTTAACTGCAGGAGGCAATCCCCCCTTTGTTTTTATCGAGACTGGACTGGCTGATTTCAGTAGTCCCACATCCATTCCTGAAGAGCTCCATAATTTTTTAGAAACTGATTCTAAACCTGTTGGAATTTGCAGATTAGTTGACTCTGGTTCTGGTGTCTTAGCCAGAACACATGAACCCATAATTATTAGCTTTATCCCTTCCGGCTGTAAGCAGATCTGAGTATCCAAGGCTTGCAGGAGATCTCTCCCCAAAAGGCATATAGGTGCGTCTGTGGAAATTATAAAACGTCCCCACACTGTTTTACCCCCAATAGTGAGTAATAAGGGCTTAGATAACATTCATTCGCCCTTTCCCATCACTCCTTGCATCACTATTTTATCTGATGATTTGCATCCTTTAGGCTCAAAATTTAAAAGGGAAAGGGTGGCTCCAGTATCCACTAGAAAGGGAACTTCTAAACCTTCAGTATTGCCATTACGTGACCCTCAAAATCCAAAACTACATCCCATAAATTTACTCCAATTTCCACAGTATTTTCTGAGTCTCCTGTTTCCTCTCATTGTGGATTGACTGGGAATCGCCTGGTCTCCTCCTTAGTGTTTGATTGTCTCATGCCAGTTCCTCTGTTCCTAACTACACGGGGCCTCACTGGGCACTCCTGCTGCCAGTGTCCTTGTTCCCCACAATAATAACAAACATCATTAACTCCTGACTGTACAGCATGTTCGCTTTGACTCCATCTCTCCTGGCTCTTTCACCTCCCCTCCCCCTGGGTCCTCTAAATCCATCTCTTAACACAGCTGCTAACACACTAACTTCCTCTTTTTTTTGCTGTCTCTTTTCTTTTGCCCTCTCCTCCTCTCGACTATTATACACAAATGTGGCTAAACGTATTATTTCATCCATTCGCTTTCCTGGCCAGTCAGGAACATGTTTGGAAAACTACTTTCTAATGTCCAGGGCTGCTTGGTCTACAAATGTGGAAAACATTAGCGGCCTGTTAGCCTCGGCTTCTGGGTCTAGTCCTCCCCCATACGTTCTGACTTGCTTAATTAGCCTAGCAAAGTAAGCCAAGGGGTGTTCCTCTGCCTGTTGCTGACACTCCCTTACTTGCAGTCTTTTGTCCTGCCAAACGTATAGCTTCTTCTAAGCCCTCTCTGGCTAATTGCAACTGCCTGTAATCTGCATCTACATTATGATTCCATCCGGGGTCCACAGCTGGCCAGGCTGTTTGAGCAGCCCCAACACCCCTCTCTGCTGCCCAACGGCGGTTTGCATCCAAAATTGAGCACCTTTCATCTGGAGTGAACACAGATTCAAGGAGCGTTTGTACATCTCCCCAGGTAGGGTCATACGCCCCCACAATTCCCCTTAATTGGGCACTTTTCTCTTGCTCCCTGGGAACCGCAGTCACACCACCCGAGTCTTTAACTGCTAGGACTACTGTCCCTTGGCAGCGGGCAGCTTTTCAGCCGATGGGTGCCCCAATCGGTTCCCAGGCTACACGCACTCACACACACACACACACACACAAACACACAGTGCTGTTTACACTCACACCAGTCACGGTGACTCTAGATTTCGGTCTTACAGTTTTGCAGTGCGCCTTATGCTGATCAGGCTGCGCACCCCTCCTCCAGCCAGACCGAGCTGGGACTTAGACCCACTCTAACCCTGGGGATGGGACTCACGCCCGTCCCCCTGGTACGCCTTATGGTGGCCAGTCCTCATACCCCCTTCAGTGCACTGTTACCAGACCAGAATTTAGAATTTAGGCGGGAGTTTAAGACTCACCTTCTCGGTGCCTCTCGTTGCCAAAGATCCCAGGTGAACTCACCCGATGGTGCCAGATGATCGTTTGGAGATGAGAAGCCCGACAGTCGTCGCCTAGGGTCCCATCTGGGGTGCCAAACTATTATGGAAAATAGGCTTGTCGGCCACCATAACAGGGCTCGACCCTAGGTTCCCGCAGAAAAGTTCAGAGTCAAATCAAAACAAATTAGATAATTTTAATAATGCGCATGCCGTAATTACAGCTCGAGCTGGGTGCCTCCGAAGAGGGACCCCAACATAAACAAATTCTGGGTAATTATAGTCTTTTCGACTTCCATTTCCCACCCTCACGTGATAGTTAGCCCAATAGTAATGTTTTGGTCTGGGGTCTCCTGCTCCTCATTGGGTCTCATCGTCTTTCTGAGGCAAGCTGGTTTTCTCCTTATTCTTGTTTGGCTGCTGGCTGTACTTGTGATGTCACGGAAGTACCAGTGCCTGATAGGCCAGTGACAGCTCCACGCCTGCTGGCTGCGTTATGAGGTCACGTTTGTCTCGGGGCCTCATAGGGCAGTTGGAAGCCCATGCCTGCTGGCTGTGCTTGTGAGGTCACAGCAGTCCTGTTGCCTGATAGGCCAGTTCGAGGCCAATGACTGCTGGGTGGGCTTATGAGGTCAGAGAAGCCTCAGTGCCCTATAGGGCAGTGGCAGGCCCATAGCTGCTACCTGGGCTTGTGAGGTCACAGCAGCCTCCATGCCCTTGAGGGCAGTGGCAGGCCCCTGACTGTTTATTGTGCTTCTGAGTTGACAGCAGCGCCAGCACCTGACTGGGCAGTTGGAGGCCAATGGCTGCTGCCTGTGCTTGTGAGGTCAAATCAGCCTCCGGGCTGTATAGGCTAGTGGCAGGCCCTTGGCTGTTGGCTGTGCTTGTGAGGTCACAGCAGCCTCAGTGCCCTATAGGGCAGTGGCAGGCCCCTAGCTGCTGGCTGTGCTTGGGAGGTCACAGCAGCCACAGGGCTTCACAGGCCACTAGCAGGCCCCTGGCTACTCGCTGTGCTTGTGAGGTCACAACACTCCTACAGCCTGACAGTCCAGTGGCAGACCCACAGCTGCTGGCTTTGCTTGTGAGGTCACAGCAGCCTCAGTGTCTTATAGGGCAGTGGCAGGCCCCTGGCTGCTGGCTGTGCTTGTGAGGTCACAGCAGTCCTACAGCCTGACAGTCCAGTGGCAGGCACGCAGCTGCTGGCTTTGCTTGTGAGGTCACAGCAGCCTCAGTGTCTTATAGGGCAGTGGCAGGCCCCTGGCTGCTGGCTGTGCTTGTGAGGTCAAATCAGCCTCCGTGCCCTTTCTGGCAGTGTCAGCCCCGTGACAGTGCACTCTGCTTGTGAGGTCAGAGCCTCATCGGGCAGTGGAAGGCCAATGGCTGCTGGCTGTGCTTGTGAGGTCACAGCAGCCTCCTTTTCCTGTAGGCCAGAGGGAGGCCAATGGCTGCTTGGTGTGCTGGTTAGGTCAAAGCAGCCTCAGTGCCTGTTTGGACAGTGGCAGGCCCATAGCTCCCCCCCAGGGGAAGTAAAAAGGGGCTTCATGCCTGGGGATTACTGGCAAATTGATTTTTCTGAATTACCAAGATGTAATGGATATAAACATTTGTTGGTAATTGTTGACACCTTTTCAGGATGGCCTGAGGCTTTCCCGTGTCGTACCACTAAAGCAGGGGAGGTAGTGAAAATGTTATTAAAAGAAATCATACCAAGATTTAGGGTACCAGAAGGGTTTTCTTCAGATAGGGGACCTCATTTTATAGCAGAAATAGTACAACAAATCTCAAAAATACTACAAATTAAATGGGACTTACATACCCCCTGGAGGCCACAATCCAGTGGAAAAGTGGAAAGAATGAATCAAACAATTAAGAGACAGGTAGGAAAATTGTGTCAGGAGACTCAGATGAAATGGACTGATGTTTTACCTCTGGCATTATTAAGAACCAGAATAACCCCAAGGGTTAGGGAGAAAGTTAGTCCATTTGAGATTCTGTATGGCAAACCTTACACTGTAAATTTAACTGGAAATGAAATTCAAATGCACGTTAAGGGTGATCAAATTTTAAGTGATTATCTCTTGTCTATGGCAAAGGTTCTTCTCTCCGTAGGTACATCCAGTTATACTTTTAGATTACACCCGAGTGAAAGCAGTACCTCGAGAGACGTGGAAAGCTGAACAAGTTCAACCTCTAAAGTTAAAAATATATAAAGATATATGAGATGTATTAGAAGCGAATCGGTTTTAAATTTAGATTGTATTCAGGGAAAAAATGCTTTAATCTGATTGTTAGGAATAGGGTTAATATTGTTGTTACGGTATCTGTGTAAAAATGATGTTCTCCTTAACAACCAGGGGAGAAATGTGGTGGTTAGTTTTTCTAGGTTACCTGAGCCAAACAATTAAAGGGAATCAGGAAGGATTTTGGAGTCACAATCTCCATTTGGAAGTAATTACGAAATCTATGAAGATAGTTAACCAGAGGGATTGCTGGGTGTGTACCCACTTCCCTGAACTTTCCAACAAGGGCTTCCCACTAATTGGAGTGCCTATGAAACAACCAAACAGGAATGGGAAGTCCAGAGTGTGACAGGAGATTATTATCAATGTATCCAAAGATGTAATAATAGTAATAAATGGTGGGAGAAAACTATACTTTATGGAAAGCAACCGATCAACTGTACTGGAGCCATTAAGGTAGGAGGTTATAAAGATTGCTCTCGGATACCTGAATAGGTTATAAGTGGCCAAGTAAGGAACTAAATGGGTGGCGTGTTCCAAAAGGTAGTGGATGGTATTGGTTGTGTGGAAACAAGGCACGAAAAGTGCTACCTCCTAATTGGTCAGGGACATGTACTTTAGGGGCAATAATCCCTAATGTTACTATAAGAAAAGAATTGAGTAATAAATACCAAAAATCCTGGCTAAGAACATTCATAAGGAGACAAAAGAGGGTCAATAATCCTTTAATAGATCGACCTACTAGGTTGCAGTCATTCATAAGGTGGCTCTTTCCACAACTGGGAGTGAGTGAACTTGAAAAAGCAATAGTAAATATTTCAGCAGTTATTGAAAAAAATAGGGAATAAAACCTCTGATGCCACTGCAGCTTTACAAGAGGAGGTTTCAGAAATTGCTAAAATAACTACCCAAAACAGGATGGCTCTAGATATGTTATTGGCATCTCAGGGAGGAGTATGTACAATAATAAATACTAGTTGCTGTGTATATGTGGATCAAAGCGGGAGAATTTCTACCGATCTAAATGAAATCTGGAAGCAGACTGAAATCTTACATGGGGTTCAGAAAGAGGATACCTCTTTTGGATTTGAAGAAACATGGAAATGGTTGACTTCCTGGTTCCCTGACGTGAGCTCATGGGTTAAAAAGTGTTTAACAGTTTTGGGAATGGTGTTAGTAGTTTTTGTATGCGTTTATGTAGTGATTCAATGCATTTGTAGATGTTGTACAAAATTAATATGGGAAAGATTTTAAAAGAGTGAGACTAATATGAAAATGATCATATAAGTCTCAAAGGGGGGAATTGTTACAAGACAACCCTGGGAAGCTCAGAAGGAATGCGTGAACTAGGTAGATTAGGATAACTTCTAACATTAAGTCTGAAGTGGTCTAGAGGTAGCCACTTAGATAAAACTTGCTTCATGAGTAGCTAAATTTGCTGAAGCCTTAGGCCGCACTCCTAGTTCAGTAAGAAAGGGCCCCAGAGCTGGTGCAGGCTGGAAAGATAAGGGAGTTACAAGCAGTTTGCATTCCTGTGCCCCACACTCCGAAAGGGAGGATGTCAAGGCTTTGAAATAAGGCCTGCTTGGGCACCAGGACCTTGGGAAGCAAAACAGCAGCAGCCTCAGTGCCTGATATACGAGGGGCAGGCCAGTGCCTGCTGGCTGTGCTTGTGAGGTCACAGCAGCCTCCGTGCCCTATAGGCCAGTGGCAGGCCCATAGCTGCTGGCTGTGCTCGTGAGGTGACAGCAGTCCCATTGACTGATATGCCAGTGGGATGCCCAAGGCTGTTTGCTGTGCTTGTGAGGTCACATTTGTCTCAGTGCTTCACAGGCCAGTGGCAGGCCAATGGCTGCTGGCTGTGCTCGTGAGGTCACAGCAGCCTCTGTGCCCTATAGGGCAGTGGCAGGCTCATGGCTGTTTGCTGTGCTTATGAGCTCACAGCAGTCTGAGTGCCTGATAGCCAGTGGCAGACCCACAGCTGCTGGCTGTGCTTGTAACGTCACAGCAGTCCTATTGCCTGATAGGCCTGTGGCAGGCCTCTGTCTGCTGGCTGCCTTTTGAGGTCACATTTGTCTCTGTACCTTATAGGGCAGTGGGAGGCCCCTGGCTACTCGCTGTGCTTGTGAGGTCCCATCAGCCTCCTTTTCCTGTAGGCCAGTGGCAGGCCCATAGCTGCTGGCTGTGCTTGTCAGGTCACAACACTCCTACAGCCTGAGAGGCCAGCAGCAGGCCCCTGGCTGCTGACTGTGCTTGTGGGGTCATAGACGCCTCAGTGCATCATAAGCCAGTGGCAGGCCCAAAGCTGCTGGCTGTGCTTGTAAGGTCACAGCAGTCCTGTTTCCTGATAGGCCAGTGGCAGACCTCTGTCTGCCTTTTGAGGTCACATTTGTCTCTGCACCTTATAGTGCAGTGGGAGGCCCCTGGCTGCTGGCTGTGCTTGTGAGGTCACAGCAGCCTCCTTTTCCTGTAGGCCAGAGGGAGGCCAATGGCTACTTGGTGTGCTGGTTAGGTCAAAGCAGCCTCAGTGCCTGTTTGGACAGTGGCAGGCCAATGGCTGCTGGCTGTGCTTGTGAGGTCACAGCAGCCTCTGTACCCTATAGGCCAGTGGCAGGCCCATAGCTGCTGGCTGTGCTTGTCAGGTCACAACACTCCTACAGCCTGAGAGGCCAGCAGCAGGCCCCTGGCTGCTGACTGTGCTTGTTGAGGTCATAGCAGCCTCAGTGCCTCATAGCACAGTGGCAGGCCCATAGCTGCTGGCTGTGCTTGTAAGGTCACAGCAGTCCTATTTCCTGATAGGCCCGTGGCAGGCCTCTGTCTGCTGGCTGCCTTTTGAGGTCACATTTGTCTCTGTACCTTATAGGGCAATGGCAGGCCTCTTGCTCCTCGCTGTATTTGTGAGGTCACTGCAGCCTCAGTGCTTCACAGGCCAATGGCAGGCCCCTGGCTGCTGGCTGTGCTTGTGAGGTCACAGCAGCCTCCGTGCCCTTTATGGCAGTGGCAGGCCCGTGACAGTGTGCTGTGCTTGTGAATAATTTGTAGTACAGAGGATCTGACAATGAAGGATAATCCTCTTTTGAGAATCTGAAGGGCTATAAAGCCCTGCTCTCTCTTGGCATGGCTCAGGCAACAGTTTGTGGTGTTTTAGGGGCGGCACTAATTGCTGCCCGGTGGGGGAGGCAAGGTGATAAAAAGACCATTGAGTCCTTGGGAGAACACATAAGAAACTCCCAGAGTCAAGCCAAAGAGACAATCGAGTTCTTGCAAGACTCCCGGAGTCGAGCCAAAGAGACAGTTGAGTCTTTGCAAGAACAGGTAAGAAACTTGCAAAGTCAACTCACTGCGGAGCGCAACCATACTCAGCGGCTTCACATAATCTTATCGGACTCACTAGACCGAGAGAGAATCCTGCGGTCTGAATTGGAAGAAAACAGGCGGGGGGTTGATGATAGTGAACCGGGATTCTCGAATGTGGCCGAACTAGACGGAAAACAGGCATCTGATCTAAAATCCATATATCCAATTAAAGAATTAGAAGACAGCAGGAACTCCTTTTATCCTGGAGATGGGAACGTCTGATTGGGGACCCAGAGTCTTTCTAACCACAAATGATAACAGGGAACCATGGTCCTTGACCCAGAGGGTAGCCTACTGGGCAGGAGGATTAGACCAATGGAAAGAGGAGACCCTTTTTCTATTAAAACACCCACAGCGGGCCACATTCTGGAAAGCGTGCAGAAAACTGCTTGCCTCCAATTGATGCATGACCGTTTGCTGCTTCCGCAGCAGCCCTCCCCCATGCAGTGTGTGGCAGACCCCGAGAGGTCACATCCTCTGATCAGGGGACTTCCTGATGCTTTAAAACAATATGCTGTTCAGCTGCAAGAGCGATTACGAACTCCCCGACCGAGACGAAGGGGAGGCCCCCCCAACATGACTTGGGGGGAGGTGGCACAGGAGCTAATTAATTACGGAAGGCGTATGGGATTCACTGGCCAGGGGGAAACAAAGCATAAAGCAGAAATAAGAAGAGTTGAGGAAAGTGGGAGGCAATATAAATCACTGCAACACCCACATCCTGGGAAACCGGTACGGGTGTTGGATAGCAGGAGACAATTATTATGGGCAGAAGGCATTTCAAAGGGAATTCCCAGAGAAGTCATGGATAGGTTACCAACTCCCAACCTGGAAGGTTTGGTAAGAAGTTGGGACAGGATAAGGGGAACCCCATCTTCCTCAAACCCCAAAGTTCCTCCTCCCTTATCCCAAGACCCCGTCTGCACCCCAGGACTCTTAAAACGAACCCTGAGACCGCACATTCCTGGATGGGCGCGACAAATATCTGATGCAGTAACTAAAGTCAATGGACGATGGGGAGTAAATGGCTGCCCCAGACTCGCTGCTTTTTGCCCTAATCCTCCATCCCTCTTACCTGGGACTGGGGAGAATAAGAAACCGAGGAATCCCTTGTATTACCCGGGACAACCGGTTCTAGTGGACTTACCCACTGTGGGACAAATACCTCTAGTACTAAAAGCTTCAAAAAATCTGTATGCATGGGTAGCTACTGATGCCCATGGGAAAGATCATAGAATCCATGCCAGGTGGATCCTCCCTTCCTTTTAGGTCAACAATGTAAAAGGAAGAGGGCACTGGGGAAGAAGACTTGTCTTATGTTGAGCTTGAGTGTCCTCAACGATACTACCTGTGGTAGTTATAACAGTTATTTTTATCATTTTTTGTAATTGTGTGCTGCGATCATAATTAGCTTTATTGTTGAAAACACAACAGCCAAGAATGGCATTCTTAACTTGTGTTGGAAAGATACTTCTTGTCTTAATGTGCTTATATGTGCTATGGCAAACCTACCACCAGAATACACTTCTGGGGCTTGGTATTGTACCGGCCAAATAGGTGATGGGGCAACCACCTTCTTCAGCCCTCTGGGCAACAGAGGTGCAACTTACTTTCAATTCCCACCAGGGATAAACGGGCCATTTGCTCAGGGCATTGGAGTTAAGAAGGGGCATTACTGGATATGCAGGCACACAGCATATACATTTTTACCCACGGGGTGGTTGGGAATTTGTTATATAGGGATTATCAGACCTTTGTTTTTCCTTTTGCCAGAAACAAGTGGACCTCGGTTAGGCATAAAGGTATATGATAACCTTGGAGACAGAAGTGTTGCCTGTAAGACGCGATCCATTAAGGGAAATTTGGGCGGGACGCAAAAATGGGGAAATAATCAGACTACAAGCGGCTCTAGAAATTATTACCAACAAAACCGCTGACACGATAGATCTTCTAACTTGGCAATCCCAACAGATGTGCACGGCAATCCTTCAGCACCACATGGTTTTTAGATTACCTGTTAGCTGAAGAGGGAGAAGTGTGTGGGAAATTAAATATTCCTAACTGTTGTTTGGAAATAGATGATGTAGGCGAAGTAGTTCTCCAGTTAACCAAAGATATCAGAAAAATAGCCCACGTCCCCGTCCAAACATGGAATGGCTGGAGTGGCAATTTGTAGTCCTGGTTACTGGGGGCACCGTGGGTGAAACAGTTAATATTGTATTTGTTAGGTGCAGTTGCCGCCTTAATGTTCTTGTATAATTCCTTGCTTTGTTCAATTAATCGGACATGTTGTGTCAAATATGCAATTTGTTCCTACCACCTTGCCGGACGGCATAAAGAAAATCCGTGCCATCCATTGGCCGTGGCCAACCACAGTACCCATCATTTCCCAGTTTCTCCTGAAGGAGGAAATTGCATATTGACATCCACAGCGCATTTGCCAGCTGTTTTATGCCTATTGTAACAATCCTACCTCATTAACTCAGTTTTGATGTCTGTTTTGTAAAGTTAAATGTTGTTGAAGTTGTTAAAGAATAAGCTTGCATTGAGCAAGACCTCTGTTTAATCACTGTTAAGCACTTTATTTTTTACCCAAACCCATGTTGTTCCCACGACTTCCCCCCCGTCCCTAATTCTCTCTCCTTTCCTTCCTTGCTTGCTTGCTTTCTTTCTCTCTCTCTCTCTCCTGCTGCCAAGCTGCAATGTTGAGACACGGGGTGGTGTAGAGGACCGGTACTAAATGCGGTTTTGTCTTGACATTGCTGCTGCTGCTGCAAAGCTGCCGCTGCCAAGGTGTGTCGGGCAATGCCGCGCTGGCGCCCCCGGGAGCCGTCTGCGAAGTAAACAACCTCGTGCACCTGCACGGGGTAAAAAGGGTGCGAAAAGGGCAGAAGGGCGTCTCTAGGGCACGAACCGCACGTACTCATTTGCCATCTGCGCATGAGCAGGAGACCCCCAGATACCCCAGCCCATTTCTGGAAGGTTCCGAGAGGGCGGACTGCGCATGACGGTTAATCTGCATGGGAAGCGAGGAAGCACCTCCCAGAGGCCGGGCAAGAACCTATAAAAACTGCAGACTGTGTGAATGGGGGGGCTTGCTTGCGACGACTGAAGAACTCGAGCAGAGTCAGCGGAACCAGACGGGAGCTTCCCCCCTCTGCCCCCCCGCCCCGCCGCAAGGACTCCCAAAAGAAGAGGACCAACGGGACGCCGCTGGATCCACGGGTGGTGATATCTTTCTCTCTCTCTCTTCCCCTTTTCCTCTCTTTTTCCCTAAACGTGTGACGCGGGACATGTCTCGTTAGTTGATTCCATTTTGCCTTAATAAATCTTAAACTGGTTGGCTGGTGTCGTTTTCACCTTAATTGAGTGCAAGGGCATCACGAACTTGGTCGTTGGTCCTAAGGGGAGGGAGGTCGTCCTGAACGACTCCTTTCGGGCCGCGACACGTGTCTGATAGGTCACTGGCAGGCCCATAGCTGCTGGCTGTGCTTGTGAGGTCACAGCAGTCCTATAGCCTCATAGGCCAGTGGGATGGCTCCTGGCTGTTGGCTGTCCTTGTGAGGTCATAGCAGCATCAGTGCCTCATAGGCCAAAGGGAGTCCCCTGGCTGCTGGCTTTGCTTGTGAGGTCACAGCAGCCTCAGTGTCTCATAGGGCAGTGGCAGGCCCCTGGCTGCTGGTTGTGCTTGTGAGGCCATGTTTGTCTCCGTGCTTCACAGTTCAGTGGCAGGCCCACAGCTGCTGCCTGTGCTTGTGAAGGCACAGGAGTCCTAGTTCCTCATACACCAGGGGCAGGCCCATGGCTGCTGGCTGTGCTTGTGAGGTCACAGCAGTATGAGTGCCTGATAGCCAGTGTGAGGTCCATAGCTGCTGGTTGTGCTTGTGAGGTCAGAGAAGCCTCAGTGCCTCATAGGCCAGTGGCAGGCCCATAGCTGCTGTCTGTGCTTGTGAGGTCACAGCAGCCTCAGTGCTTCACAGGCCAGTGGCAGGCCCATAGCTGCTGGCTGTGCTTGTGAGGTCACAGCAGTCCTACAGCCTGATAGGCCAGTGGCAGACCCACAGCTGCTGGCTTTGCTTGTGAGGTCACAGCAGCCTCAGTGTCTTATAGGGCAGTGGCAGGCCCCTGTCTGCTGGCTGTGCTTGTGAGGTCACAGCAGCCTCAGTGCTTCACAGGCCAGTGGCAGGCACGTGGCTGCTGGCTGTGCTTTTCAGGTTACAGAAGCTTCAGTGCCAGGTATGCCAGTTCGAGGCCAATGGCTGCTGGCTGGGCTTGTGAGGTCACAGCAGCCTCAGTGCCTGACAGGCCCATGGGAGGCCAATGTCTGCTTGGTGTGCTTTTGAGGTCACAGCAGCCTCCGTGCCTCATAGGCCAGTGGCAGGCCCGAAGCTGCTGACTGTGCTTGTAACGTCACAGCAGTCCTATTTCCTGATAGGCTTGTGGCAGGCCTCTGTCTGCTGGCTGCCTTTTGAGGTCACATTTGTCTCTGTACCTTATGGGGCAGTGGGAGGCCTCTGGCTCCTCGCTGTGCTTGTGAGGTCACATCAGCCTCCTTTTCCTGTAGGCCAGAGGGAGGCCAATGGCTGCTTGGTGTGCTGGTTAGGTCAAAGCAGCCTCAGTGCCTGTTTGGACAGTGGCAGGCCAATGGCTGCTGGCTGTGCTTGTGAGGTCACATCAGCCTCCGTTCCCTATAGGCCAGTGGCAGGCCCATAGCTGCTGGCCGTGCTTGTGAGGTCACAGCAGTCCTAGTTCCTGATAGGGCCGTGGAAGGCCCCTGTGTGCTGGATGCCTTTTGAGGTCACATTTGTCTCTGTACCTTATAGGTCAGTGGGAGGCCCCTGGCTACTCGCTGTGCTTGTGAGGTCACAGCAGCCTCAGTGCCTCATAGCACAGTGGCAGGCCCATAGCTGCTGGCTGTGCTTGTGAGGTCACAGCAGCCTCAGTGCCCTATAGGGCAGTGGCAGGCCCTTGGCTGCTGCCTGGGCTCGTGAGGTCACAGCAGCCTCCGTTCCCTTTAGGCCAGTGGCAGGCCCCTGGCTACTGGCTGTGCTTGTCAGGTCACAGCAGTCCTATTGCCTGATAGGCAAGTGGCAGACCCACAGCTGCTGGCTTTGCTTGTGAGGTCACAGCAGCCTCAGTGTCTTATAGGGCAGTGGCAGGCCCCTGTCTGCTGTCTGTGCTTGTGAGGTCACAGCAGCCTCAATGCTTCACAGGCCAGTGGCAGGCCCATAGCTGCTGGCTGTGCTTGTCAGGTCACAGCAGTCCTATTGCCTGATAGGCAAGTGGCAGACCCACAGCTGCTGGCTTTGGTTGTGAGGTCACAGCAGCCTCAGTGTCTTATGGGGCAGTGGCAGGCCCCTGTCTGCTGTCTGTGCTTGTGAGGTCACAGCAGCCTCAGTGCTTCACAGGCCAGTGGCAGGCCCACAGCTGCTGGCTGTGCTTGTCAGGTCACAGCAGTCCTATTGCCTGATAGGCAAGTGGCAGACCCACAGCTGCTGGCTTTGCTTGTGAGGTCACAGCAGCCTCAGTGTCTCATAGGGCAGTGGCAGGCCCCTGTCTGCTGCCTGTGCTTGTGAGGTGACAGCAGCCTCCGTGCCCTTTATGGCAGTGGCAGGCCCGTGACAGTGTGCTGTGCTTGTGAGGTCAGAGCAGTGTCAGCGCCTCATCAGGCAGTGGCAGGCCCCTGGCTGCTGGCTGTGTGTTGTGAGGTCACAGCAGCCTCCATGCCTCCTAGGCCAGTGACAGACCCACAGCTCAGTGCTCCTGAGGCCAGTGGCAGGCTCTTGGCTGCTGGCTGTGCTTGTGAGGTCACAGCACCCTCAGTGCCTCCCAGGCGACTGGCAAGCTCATAGCTGCTGGCTGTGCTTGTGAGGTCACAGCAGCCTCAGGGCCTCATAAGCCACTGGTAGGCTAATGGTTGCTAGGTGTGCTTGTGAGGTCACAGTAGCCTCAGTACCTCCTAGGGCAGTGTCAAGCCCCTGTCTGCTGGCTGTGCTTGTGAGGTCACAGCAGCCTCAGTGCCTCCTAGGCCAGTGGCAGGCTCATGGCTGCTGGCTGTGCTTGTGAGGTCACAGCAGCCTCAGGGCCTCATAGGTTAGGGGCAAGCGCCCCCTTCTGTTTGTGCTTGTCAGGTCACAGCAGCCTCCGTGCCTCCTAGGCCAGTGACAGACCCACAGCTGCTGGCTGTGCTTGTGACGTCACAGCAGTCCTATTGCCTGATAGGTCAGTGGCAGGCCAATGGCTGCTGGCTGTCCTGTTGACGTCACAGCAGTCTGAGTGACTGATAGGCCAGTGGCAGGCCTCTGGGTGCTGGCTGTTTTTGTGACGTCACAGCAGCCTCAGTGCCTCATAGGCCAGTGGTATGCCCTTGCTGCTGGCTGCTGGCTGTGCTTGTGAGGTCATAGCAGGTCTGTTGCCTGATAGGCCACTGGCACGCCTCTGTCTGCTAGCTGCATTTTGAGGTCACCTTTGTCATAGTGCCTCACTGGGCAGTGAGAGCTCCATGCCTGCTGGCTGCGTTATGAGGTCACGTTTGTCTTGGGGCCTTATAGGGCAGTTGGAGGCCCTTGGCTGCTTGGTGTGCTTGTGAGGTCACAGCAGCCTCAGTGCCTGATAGGTCCGTGGGAGTTCAATGGCTGCTTGGTGTGCTTTTGAGGTCACAGCAGCCTCCGTGCCTCCTAGGCCAGTGGAGGCCCGTAGCTGCTGGCTGTGCTTGTAAGGTCACAGCAGTCCTATTTCCTGATAGGCCTGTGGCAGGCCTCTGTCTGCTGGCTGCCTTTTGAGGTCATATTTGTCTCTGTATCTTATAGGGCAGTGGCAGGATCCTGGCTGCTGGCTGTGCTTGTGAGGTCACAGCAGCCTCAGTGCCTCCGAGGCCAGTGGCAGGCTCATGGTTGCTGGCTGTGCTGGTGAGGTCACAGCAGCCTGAGTGCCTCCTAGGCCAGTGGCAGGCTCCTGGCTGCTGGCTGTGTTTGTGAGGTCACAGCAGCCTCCGTGTCTCATAGGGCAGTGTCAGGCTCATGGCTGCTGGCGGTGCTTGTGAGGTCACAGCAATCTCAGTGCCTTATAAGCCAGTGGCAGGCCCCTGACTGCTGGCTGTGCTTGTGAGGTCACAGCAGCCTCAGTGCCCCTGAGGCCAGTTGTAGGCTCCTAGCTGCTGGCTGTGCTGGTGAGGTCACAGCAGCCTCAGTGCCTCCTAGGCCAGTGTCAGGCTCATGACTGCTTTCTGTGCTTGTGAGGTCACAGCAGCCTCCGTGCCTCAAAGGCCAGTGGCAGGCTCATGGCTGCTTTCTGTGCTTGTGAGGTCACAGCAGCCTCAGTGCTTCTCAGGGCAGTGGCAGGCTCCTGGCTGCTGGCTGTGCTTGTCAGGTGACAGCAGCCTGAGTGCCTCCTAGGCCAGTGGCATGCTCCTGGCTGCTCCTGTGCTTGTGAGGTCACAGCAGCCTCCATGCCTCCTTGGCCACTGGCTAGCTCATGGCTGCTGGCGGTGCTTGTGAGGTCACAGCAACCTCAGTGCCTCCTAAGCCAGTGGCAGGCCCCTGACTGCTGGCTGTGCTGGTGAGGTCACAGCAGCCTCAGTGCCTCCTAGGCCAGTGGCAGGCTCATGGCTGCTGGCTGTGTTTGTGAGGTCACAGCACCCTCAGTGCCTCCTAGGCCAGCGGCAGGCTCTTGGCTGCTGGCTGTGCTTGTGAGGTCACAGCAGCCTCAGTGCCTCCCAGGCGACTGGCAAGCTCATGGCTGCTGGCTGGGCTTGTGAGGTCACAGCAGCCTCAGGGCCTCATAGGTTAGGGGCAAGCGCCCCCTTCTGTTTGTGCTTGTCAGGTCACAGCAGCCTCACTGCCTCCTAGGCCAGTGGCAGTCCCCTGGCTGCTGGTTGTGCTTTTGAGGTCACAGCAGCCTCAGTGCCTCCTAGGCCAGTGGCAGGCTCCTGGCTGCTGGCTGTGCTGGTGAGGTCACAGCAGCCTGAGTGCCTCATAAGTTAGTCTACAGCGCCTCCTGCTGGCTGTGCTTGTGAGGTCACAGCAGCCTCAGTGCCTCCTAGGCCAGTGTCAGGCTCATGGCTGCTGGCTGAGCTTGGGAGGTCACAGCAGTCTGACTGCCTCCTAGGCCAGTAGCAGGCTCCTGGCTGCTGGCTGTGCTTGTGAGGTCACAGCAGCCTCAGTGCCTCCTAGGCCAGTGGCAGGCTCATGGCTGCTGGCTGTGCTTGTGAGGTCACAGTAGCCTCAGTGCCTCCTATGTCAGTGGCAGGCTCCTGGCTGCTGGCTGTGCTGGTGAGGTCACAGCAGCCTCAGTGCCTCATAAGTTAGTCTACAGCGCCTCCTGCTGGCTGTGCTTGTGAGGTCACAGCAGCCTCAGTGCCTCCTAGGCCAGTGGCAGGCTCATGGATGTTGGATGTGCTTGTGAGGTCACAGCAGCCTCAGTGCCTCCTAGGCCAGTTGCAGGCTCCTGGCTACTGGCTGTGCTTGTGAGGTCACAGCAGCCTCATTGCCTCCGAGGCCAGCGGCAGGCTCATGGCTGCTGGCTGAGCTTGGGAGGTCACAGCAGTCTGACTGCCTCCTAGGCCAGTAGCAGGCTCCTGGCTGCTGGCTGTGCTTGTCAGGTCACAGCAGCCTCAGTGCCTCCGAGGCCAGCGGCAGGCTCATGGCTGCTGGCTGTGCTTGTGAGGTCACAGCAGCCTCAGTGCCTCCTAGGCCAGTGGCAGGCTCATGGCTGCTGGCTGTGCTTGTGAGGTCACAGTAGCCTGAGTGCCTCCTAGGCTGGTAGCAGGCTCATGGCTGTTGGATGTGCTTGTGTGGTCACAGCAGCCTCAGTGCCTGCTAGGCTAGTGGCAGGCTCCTGGCTGCTGGCTGTGCTTGTGACGTCACAGCAGCCTGAGTGCCTCCTAGGCCAGTGGCAGGCTCCTGGCTGCTGGCTGTGACTGTGAGGTCACAGCAGCCTGAGTGGCTCCTAGGCCAGTGTCAGGCTCCTGGCTGCTGGCTGCGCTTGTGAGGTCACAGCAGCCTGAGTGCCTTCTAGGCCAGTGGCAGGCTCATGGCTGCTGGCTGTGCTTGTGAGGTCACAGTAGCCTCACTGCCTCCTAGGCCAGTCGCAGACTCCTGGCTGCTGGCTGTGCTTGTGAGGTCACAGCAGCCTCAGTGCCTCCTATGGCAGTGGCAGGCTCCTGGCTGCTGGTTGTGCTGGTGATGTCACAGCAGCCTCAGTGCCTCATAAGTTAGTCTACAGCGCCTCCTGCTGGCTTTGCTTGTGAGGTCACAGCAGCCTCAGTGCCTCTGAGGCCAGTGGCAGGCTCATGGCTGCTGGCTGAGCTTGGGAGGTCACAGCAGTCTGAGTGCCTCCTAGGCCAGTAGCAGGCTCCTGGCTGCTGGCTGTGACTGTGAGGTCACAGCAGCCTCAGTGCCTCCTAGGCCAGTGGCAGGCTCCTGGCTGCTGGGTGTGCTTGTGAGGTCACAGCAGCCTCAGTGCCTCCTAGGTCAGTAACAGGCTGCTGGCTGTGCTTGGGAGGTCACAGCAGCCTCAGTGCCTCCTAGGCCAGTGGCAGGCTCATGGATGTTGGATGTGCTTGTGAGGTCACAGCAGCCTCAGTGCCTCCTAGGCCAGTGGCAGGCTCCTGGCTGCTGGCTGTGCTGGGGAGGTCACAGCAGCCTCATTGCCTCCGAGGCCAGCGGCAGGCTCATGGCTGTTGGATGTGCTTGTGAGGTCACAGCAGCCTCATTGCCTCCGAGGCCAGCGGCAGGCTCATGGCTGCTGGCTGTGCTTGTGAGGTCACAGCAGCCTCAGTGCCTCCTAGGCCAGTGGCAGGCTCATGGCTGCTGGCTGTGCTTGTGAGGTCACAGCAGCCTCAGTGCCTGCTAGGCCAGTGGCAGGCTCCTGGCTGCTGGCTGTGCTTGTGACGTCACAGCAGCCTCAGTGCCTCCTAGGCCAGTGGCAGGCTCATGGCTGCTGGCTGTGCTTGTGAGGTCACAGCAGCCTCATTGCCTCCGAGGCCAGTGGCAGGCTCCTGGCTGCTGGCTGTGACTGTGAGGTCACAGCAGCCTCACTGCCTCCTAGGCCAGTGTCAGGCTCATGGCTGCTGGCTGTGCTTGTGAGGTCACAGCAGCCTCAGTGCCTCCTAGGCCAGTAGCAGGCTCATGGCTGCTGGCTGTGCTTGGGAGGTCACAGCAGCCTCATTGCCTCCGAGGCCAGCAGCAGGCTCATGGCTGCTGGCTGTGCTTGTGAGGTCACAGCAGCCTCAGTGCCTCCTAGGCCAGTAGCAGGCTCATGGCTGCTGGCTGTGCTTGGGAGGTCACAGCAGCCTCATTGCCTCCGAGGCCAGCAGCAGGCTCCTGGCTGCTGGCTGTGCTTGTGAGGTCACAGCAGCCTCAGTGCCTCCTAGGCCAGTAGCAGGCTCATGGCTGCTGGCTGTGCTTGGGAGGTCACAGCAGCCTCATTGCCTCCGAGGCCAGCAGCAGGCTCATGGCTGCTGGCTGTGCTTGTGAGGTCACAGCAGCCTCAGTGCCTCCTAGGCCAGTGGCAGGCTCCTGGCTACTGGCTGTGCTTGTGAGGTCACAGCAGCCTCAGTGCCTCCTAGGCCAGTAGCAGGCTCATGGCTGCTGGCTGTGCTTGGGAGGTCACAGCAGCCTCATTGCCTCCGAGGCCAGCGGCAGGCTCATGGCTGCTGGCTGTGCTTGTGAGGTCACAGCAGCCTCATTGCCTCCGAGGCCAGCGGCAGGCTCATGGCTGTTGGATGTGCTTGTGAGGTCACAGCAGCCTCACTGCCTCCTAGGCCAGTGGCAGGCTCCTGGCTGCTGGCTGTGCTTGTGAGGTCACAGCAGCCTCAGTGCCTCCTAGGCCAGCAGCAGGCTCATGGCTGCTGGCTGTGCTTGGGAGGTCACAGCAGCCTCATTGCCTCCGAGGCCAGCAGCAGGCTCATGGCTGCTGGCTGTGCTTGTGAGGTCACAGCAGCCTCAGTGCCTCCTAGGCCAGTAGCAGGCTCATGGCTGCTGGCTGTGCTTGGGAGGTCACAGCAGCCTCATTGCCTCCGAGGCCAGCAGCAGGCTCATGGCTGCTGGCTGTGCTTGTGAGGTCACAGCAGCCTCAGTGCCTCCTAGGCCAGTGGCAGGCTCCTGGCTACTGGCTGTGCTTGTGAGGTCACAGCAGCCTCAGTGCTTCCTAGGCCAGTAGCAGGCTCATGGCTGCTGGCTGTGCTTGGGAGGTCACAGCAGCCTCATTGCCTCCGAGGCCAGCGGCAGGCTCATGGCTGCTGGCTGTGCTTGTGAGGTCACAGCAGCCTCAGTGCCTCCTAGGCCAGTGGCAGGCTCCTGGCTGCTGGCTGTGCTTGTGAGGTCACAGTAGCCTGAGTGCCTGCTAGGCCAGTGGCAGGCTCATGGCTGTTGGATGTGCTTGTGAGGTCACAGCAGCCTCATTGCCTCCGAGGCCAGCGGCAGGCTCATGGCTGCTGGCTGTGCTTGTGAGGTCACAGCAGCCTCAGTGCCTCCTAGGCCAGTGGCAGGCTCATGGCTGCTGGCTGTGCTTGTGAGGTCACAGCAGCCTCAGTGCCTCCTAGGCCGGTAGCAGGCTCATGGCTGCTGGCTGTGCTTGTGAGGTCACAGCAGCCTCAGTGCCTGCTAGGCCAGTGGCAGGCTCCTGGCTGCTGGCTGTGCTTGTGACGTCACAGCAGCCTGAGTGCCTCCTAGGCCAGTGGCAGGCTCCTGGCTGCTGGCTGTGACTGTGAGGTCACAGCAGCCTCACTGCCTCCTAGGCCAGTGTCAGGCTCCTGGCTACTGGCTGTGCTTGTGAGGTCACAGCAGCCTCAGTGCCTCATATGCCAGTGCGATGCCCTGGCTGCTGGCTGCTGGCTGTGCTTGTGAGGTCACAGCAGTCCTGTTGCCTGATAGGCCAGTGGCAGGCCCATGGCTGCTGGCTGCATTTTGAGGTCACCTTTGTCTTAGTGCCTCATTGGCCAGTGGGATGCCCATGGCTGCTGGCTGTACTTGTGATGTCACGGAAGTACCAGTGCCTGATAGGGCAGTGACAGCTCCATGCCTGCTGGCTGCGTTATGAGGTCACGTTTGTCTCGGGGCCTCATAGGGCAGTTGGATGCCCATGCCTGCTGGCCGTGCTTGTCAGGTCACAGCAGTCCTATTCCTGATAGGCCAGTTCAAGGCCAATGACTGCTGTGAGGTCAGAGAAGCCTCAGTGCCCTATAGGCCAGTGGGAGGCCCATAGCTGCTGGCTGTGCTTGTGAGGTCACAGCAGCCTCAGTGCCCTATAGGGCAGTTTCAGGCCCATACATGCTGGCTGTGCTTGTGAGGTCACAGCAGCCTCCGTGCCCTTTATGGCAGTGGCAGGCCCGTGACAGTGTGCTGTGCTTGTGAATAATTTGTAGTACAGAGGATCTGACAATGAAGGATAATCCTCTTTTGAGAATCTGAAGGGCTATAAAGCCCTGCTCTCTCTTGGCATGGCTCGGGCAACAGTTTGTGGTGTTTTAGGGGCGGCACTAATTGCTGCCCGGTGGGGGAGGCAAGGTGATAAAAAGACCATTGAGTCCTTGGGAGAACACATAAGAAACTCCCAGAGTCGAGCCAAAGAGACAATCGAGTTCTTGCAAGACTCCCGGAGTCGAGCCAAAGAGACAGTTGAGTCTTTGCAAGAACAGGTAAGAAACTTGCAAAGTCAACTCACTGCGGAGCGCAACCATACTCAGCGGCTTCACATAATCTTATCAGACTCACTAGACCGAGAGAGAATCCTGCGGTCTGAATTGGAAGAAAACAGGCGGGGGGTTAATGATAGTGAACCGGGATTCTCGAATTTGGCCGAACTAGACGGAAAACAGGCATCTGATCTAAAATCCATATATCCAATTAAAGAATTAGAAGACAGCAGGAACTGCTTTTATCCTGGAGATGGGAATGTAGTAATGAGACCCTTGATTAAAACGGAAACCACTGATAATGGTCAGGGGGGTATTCAACGACGTACCACGCGTATTATCCCCTATTCCCCTCAGGACTTGGCTAAAATACAGGAAAAATACTCCTGGGGCTCCCGGGAAACTGAAACTGAGTATGTGTGGAGAGTCTCCCTCACCGGGGGGGATCGCATTCTGCTGAGCGAAGATGAAGCTAGAGGATATTGGGGACCCAGAGTCTTTCTAACCACAAATGATAGCAGGGAACCATGGTCCTTGACCCAGAGGGTAGCCTACTGGGCAGGAGGATTAGACCCAATGGAAAGAGGAGACCCTTTTTCTATTAAAACACCCACAGCGGGCCACATTCTGGAAAGTGTGCAGAAAACTGCTTGCCTCCAATTGATGCATGACCGTTTGCTGCTTCTGCAGCAGCCCTCCCCCATGCAGTGTGTGGCAGACCCCGAGAGGTCACATCCTCTGATCAGGGGACTTCCTGATGCTTTAAAACTATATGCTGTTCAGCTGCAAGACCGATTACGAACTCCCCGACCGAGACGAAGGGGAGGCCCCCCCGACATGACTTGGGGGGAGGTGGCACAGGAGCTAATTAATTACGGAAGGCGTATGGGATTCACTGGCCAGGGGGAAACAAAGCATAAAGCAGAAATAAGAAGAGTTGAGGAAAGTGGGAGGCAATATAAATCCCTGCAACACCCACATCCTGGGAAACCGGTACGGGTGTTGGATAGCAGGAGACAATTATTATGGGCAGAAGGCATTTCAAAGGGAATTCCCAGAGAAGTCATGGATAGGTTACCAACTCCCAACCTGGAAGGTTTGGTAAGAAGTTGGGACAGGATAAGGGGAACCCCATCTTCCTCAAACCCCAAAGTTCCTCCTCCCTTATCCCAAGACCCCGTCTGCACCCCAGGACTCTTAAAACGAACCCTGAGACCGCACAATCCCGGATGGGCGCGACGAATATCTGATGCAGTAACTAAAGTCAATGGACGATGGGGAGTAAATGGCTGCCCCAGACTCGCTGCTTTTTGCCCTAATCCTCCATCCCTCTTACCTGGGACTGGGGAGAATAAGAAACCGAGGAATCCCTTGTATTACCCAGGACAACCGGTTCTAGTG
Source organism: Dromaius novaehollandiae (assembly GCF_036370855.1). Classification (NCBI taxonomy): domain Eukaryota; kingdom Metazoa; phylum Chordata; class Aves; order Casuariiformes; family Dromaiidae; genus Dromaius; species Dromaius novaehollandiae. The sequence goes on along the minus strand of NW_026991432.1, from coordinate 634,161 downwards.
GACTTACCCACTGTGGGACAAATACCTCTAGTACTAAAAGCTTCAAAAAATCTGTATGCATGGGTAGCTACTGATGCCCATGGGAAAGATCATAGAATCCATGCCAGGTGGATCCTCCCTTCCTTTTAGGTCAACAATGTAAAAGGAAGAGGGCACTGGGGAAGAAGACTTGTCTTATGTTGAGCTTGAGTGTCCTCAACGATACTACCTGTGGTAGTTATAACAGTTATTTTTATCATTTTTTGTAATTGTGTGCTGCGATCATAATTAGCTTTATTGTTGAAAACACAACAGCCAAGAATGGCATTCTTAACCTGTGTTGGAAAGATACTTCTTGTCTTAATGTGCTTATATGTGCTATGGCAAACCTACCACCAGAATACACTTCTGGGGCTTGGTATTGTACCGGCCAAATAGGTGATGGGGCAACCACCTTCTTCAGCCCTCTGGGCAACAGAGATGCAACTTACTTTCAATTCCCACCAGGGATAAACGGGCCATTTGCTCAGGGCATTGGAGCTAAGAAGGGGCATTACTGGATATGCAGGCACACAGCATATACATTTTTACCCACGGGGTGGTTGGGAATTTGTTATATAGGGATTATCAGACCTTTGTTTTTCCTTTTGCCAGAAACAAGTGGACCTCGGTTAGGCATAAAGGTATATGATAACCTTGGAGACAGAAGTGTTGCCTGTAAGACGCGATCCATTAAGGGAAATTTGGGCGGGACGCAAAAATGGGGAAATAATCAGACTACAAGCGGCTCTAGAAATTATTACCAACAAAACCGCTGACACGATAGATCTTCTAACTTGGCAATCCCAACAGATGCGCACGGCAATCCTTCAGCACCACATGGTTTTTAGATTACCTGTTAGCTGAAGAGGGAGAAGTGTGTGGGAAATTAAATATTCCTAACTGTTGTTTGGAAATAGATGATGTAGGCGAAGTAGTTCTCCAGTTAACCAAAGATATCAGAAAAATAGCCCACGTCCTCGTCCAAACCTGGAATGGCTGGAGTGGCGATTTGTAGTCCTGGTTACTGGGGGCACCGTGGGTGAAACAGTTAATATTGTATTTGTTAGGTGCAGTTGCCGCCTTAATGTTCTTGTATAATTCCTTGCTTTGTTCAATTAATCGGACATGTTGTGTCAAATATGCAATTTGTTCCTACCACCTTGCCGGACGGCATAAAGAAAATCCGTGCCATCCATTGGCCGTGGCCAACCACAGTACCCATCATTTCCCAGTTTCTCCTGAAGGAGGAAATTGCATATTGACATCCACAGCGCATTTGCCAGCTGTTTTATGCCTATTGTAACAATCCTACCTCATTAACTCAGTTTTGATGTCTGTTTTGTAAAGTTAAATGTTGTTGAAGTTGTTAAAGAATAAGCTTGCATTGAGCAAGACCTCTGTTTAATCACTGTTAAGCACTTTATTTTTTACCCAAACCCATGTTGTTCCCACGACTTCCCCCCCGTCCCTAATTCTCTCTCCTTTCCTTCCTTGCTTGCTTGCTTGCTTTCTCTCTCTCTCTCTCCTGCTGCCAAGCTGCAATGTTGAGACACGGGGTGGTGTAGAGGACCGGTACTAAATGCGGTTTTGTCTTGACATTGCTGCTGCTGCTGCAAAGCTGCCGCTGCCAAGGTGTGTCGGGCAATGCCGCGCTGGCGCCCCCGGGAGCCGTCTGCGAAGTAAACAACCTCGTGCACCTGCACAGGGTAAAAAGGGTGCGAAAAGGGCAGAAGGGCGTCTCTAGGGCACGAACCGCACGTACTCATTTGCCATCTGCGCATGAGCAGGAGACCCCCAGATACCCCAGCCCATTTCTGGAAGGTTCCGAGAGGGCGGACTGCGCATGACGGTTAATCTGCATGGGAAGCGAGGAAGCACCTCCCAGAGGCCAGGCAAGAACCTATAAAAACTGCAGACTGTGTGAATGGGGGGGCTTGCTTGCGACGACTGAAGAACTCGAGCAGAGTCAGCGGAACCAGACGGGAGCTTCCCCCCTCTGCCCCCCCGCCCCGCCGCAAGGACTCCCAAAAGAAGAGGACCAACGGGACGCCGCTGGATCCACGGGTGGTGATATCTTTCTCTCTCTCTCTTCCCCTTTTCCTCTCTTTTTCCCTAAACGTGTGACGCGGGACATGTCTCGTTAGTTGATTCCATTTTGCCTTAATAAATCTTAAACTGGTTGGCTGGTGTCGTTTTCACCTTAATTGAGTGCAAGGGCATCACGAACTTGGTCGTTGGTCCTAAGGGGAGGGAGGTCGTCCTGAACGACTCCTTTCGGGCCGCGACACGTGTCTGATAGGTCACTGGCAGGCCCATAGCTGCTGGCTGTGCTTGTGAGGTCACAGCAGTCCTACAGCCTGATAGGCCAGTGGCAGACCCACAGCTGCTGGCTTTGCTTGTGAGGTCACAGCAGCCTCAGTGTCTTATAGGCCAGTGGCAGGCTCATGGCTGCTTTCTGTGCTTGTGAGGTCACAGCAGCCTCAGTGCTTCACAGGCCAGTGGCAGGCACGTGGCTGCTGGCTGTGCTTTTCAGGTTACAGAAGCTTCAGTGCCAGGTATGCCAGTTCGAGGCCAATGACTGCTGGGTGGGCTTGTGAGGTCAGAGAAGCCTCAGTGCCCTATAGGGCAGTGGCAGGCCCATAGCTGCTCACTGGGCTTCTGAGGTCACAGCAGCCTCCATGCCCTTTAGGGCAGTGGCAGGCCCCTGACTATTTACTGTGCTTCTGAGTTGACAGCAGCGTCAGCGCCTCATCAGGCAGTTGGAGGCCAATGGCTGCTGGCTGTGCTTGTGAGGTCACAGCAGCCTCAGTGCCTGACAGGCCCATGGGAGGCCAATGTCTGCTTGGTGTGCTTTTGAGGTCACAGCAGCCTCCGTGCCTCATAGGCCAGTGGCAGGCCCGAAGCTGCTGGCTGTGCTTGTAACGTCACAGCAGTCCTATTTCCTGATAGGCTTGTGGCAGGCCTCTGTCTGCTGGCTGCCTTTTGAGGTCACATTTGTCTCTGTACCTTATAGGGCAGTGGGAGGCCTCTGGCTCCTCGCTGTGCTTGTGAGGTCCCATCAGCCTCCTTTTCCTGTAGGCCAGAGGGAGGCCAATGGCTGCTTGGTGTGCTGGTGAGGTCAGAGCAAACTCAGTGCCTGTTTGGACAGTGGCAGGCCAATGGCTGCTGGCTGTGCTTGTGAGGTCACAGCAGCCTCCGTTCCCTATAGGCCAGTGGCAGGCCCATAGCTGCTGGCTGTGCTTGTGAGGTCACAGCAGTCCTAGTTCCTGATAGGGCCGTGGAAGGCCCCTGTGTGCTGCATGCCTTTTGAGGTCACATTTGTCTCTGTACCTTATAGGTCAGTGGGAGGCCCCTGGCTACTCGCTGTGCTTGTGAGGTCACAGCAGCCTCAGTGCCTCATAGCACAGTGGCAGGCCCATAGCTGCTGGCTGTGCTTGTGAGGTCACAGCAGCCTCAGTGCCCTATAGGGCAGTGGCAGGCCCTTGGCTGCTGCCTGGGCTCGTGAGGTCACAGCAGCCTCCGTTCCCTTTAGGCCAGTGGCAGGCCCCTGGCTACTGGCTGTGCTTGTCAGGTCACAGCAGTCCTATTGCCTGATAGGCAAGTGGCAGACCCACAGCTGCTGGCTTTGCTTGTGAGGTCACAGCAGCCTCAGTGTCTTATAGGGCAGTGGCAGGCCCCTGTCTGCTGTCTGTGCTTGTGAGGTCACAGCAGCCTCAATGCTTCACAGGCCAGTGGCAGGCCCATAGCTGCTGGCTGTGCTTGTCAGGTCACAGCAGTCCTATTGCCTGATAGGCAAGTGGCAGACCCACAGCTGCTGGCTTTGGTTGTGAGGTCACAGCAGCCTCAGTGTCTTATGGGGCAGTGGCAGGCCCCTGTCTGCTGTCTGTGCTTGTGAGGTCACAGCAGCCTCAGTGCTTCAGAGGCCAGTGGCAGGCCCACAGCTGCTGGCTGTGCTTGTCAGGTCACAGCAGTCCTATTGCCTGATAGGCAAGTGGCAGACCCACAGCTGCTGGCTTTGCTTGTGAGGTCACAGCAGCCTCAGTGTCTCATAGGGCAGTGGCAGGCCCCTGTCTGCTGCCTGTGCTTGTGAGGTGACAGCAGCCTCCGTGCCCTTTATGGCAGTGGCAGGCCCGTGACAGTGTGCTGTGCTTGTGAGGTCAGAGCAGTGTCAGCGCCTCATCAGGCAGTGGCAGGCCCCTGGCTGCTGGCTGTGTGTTGTGAGGTCACAGCAGCCTCCATGCCTCCTAGGCCAGTGACAGACCCACAGCTCAGTGCTCCTGAGGCCAGTGGCAGGCTCTTGGCTGCTGGCTGTGCTTGTGAGGTCACAGCACCCTCAGTGCCTCATAGGGCAGTGGCAGGCTCATGGCTGCTGGCTGTGCTTGTGAGGTCACAGCAGCCTCAGTGCCTCCCAGGCGACTGGCAAGCTCATAGCTGCTGGCTGTGCTTGTGAGGTCACAGCAGCCTCAGTGCCTCATAAGCCACTGGTAGGCTAATGGTTGCTAGGTGTGCTTGTGAGGTCACAGCAGCCTCAGTACCTCCTAGGGCAGTGTCAAGCCCCTGTCTGCTGGCTGTGCTTGTGAGGTCACAGCAGCCTCAGTGCCTCCTAGGCCAGTGGCAGGCTCATGGCTGCTGGCTGTGCTTGTGAGGTCACAGCAGCCTCAGGGCCTCATAGGTTAGGGGCAAGCGCCCCCTTCTGTTTGTGCTTGTCAGGTCACAGCAGCCTCCGTGCCTCCTAGGCCAGTGACAGACCCACAGCTGCTGGCTGTGCTTGTGACGTCACAGCAGTCCTATTGCCTGATAGGTCAGTGGCAGGCCAATGGCTGCTGGCTGTCCTGTTGACGTCACAGCAGTCTGAGTGACTGATAGGCCAGTGGCAGGCCTCTGGGTGCTGGCTGTTTTTGTGACGTCACAGCAGCCTCAGTGCCTCATAGGCCAGTGGTATGCCCTTGCTGCTGGCTGCTGGCTGTGCTTGTGAGGTCATAGCAGGTCTGTTGCCTGATAGGCCACTGGCACGCCTCTGTCTGCTAGCTGCATTTTGAGGTCACCTTTGTCATAGTGCCTCACTGGGCAGTGAGAGCTCCATGCCTGCTGGCTGCGTTATGAGGTCACGTTTGTCTTGGGGCCTTATAGGGCAGTTGGAGGCCCTTGGCTGCTTGGTGTGCTTGTGAGGTCACAGCAGCCTCAGTGCCTGATAGGTCCGTGGGAGGCCAATGGCTGCTTGGTGTGCTTTTGAGGTCACAGCAGCCTCCGTGCCTCCTAGGCCAGTGGAGGCCCGTAGCTGCTGGCTGTGCTTGTAAGGTCACAGCAGTCCTATTTCCTGATAGGCCTGTGGCAGGCCTCTGTCTGCTGGCTGCCTTTTGAGGTCATATTTGTCTCTGTATCTTATAGGGCAGTGGCAGGATCCTGGCTGCTGGCTGTGCTTGTGAGGTCACAGCAGCCTCAGTGCCTCCGAGGCCAGTGGCAGGCTCATGGTTGCTGGCTGTGCTGGTGAGGTCACAGCAGCCTGAGTGCCTCCTAGGCCAGTGGCAGGCTCCTGGCTGCTGGCTGTGTTTGTGAGGTCACAGCAGCCTCCGTGTCTCATAGGGCAGTGTCAGGCTCATGGTTGCTGGCGGTGCTTGTGAGGTCACAGCAATCTCAGTGCCTTATAAGCCAGTGGAAGGCCCCTGACTGCTGGCTGTGCTTGTGAGGTCACAGCAGCCTCAGTGCCCCTGAGGCCAGTTGTAGGCTCCTAGCTGCTGGCTGTGCTGGTGAGGTCACAGCAGCCTCAGTGCCTCCTAGGCCAGTGTCAGGCTCATGACTGCTTTCTGTGCTTGTGAGGTCACAGCAGCCTCCGTGCCTCAAAGGCCAGTGGCAGGCTCATGGCTGCTTTCTGTGCTTGTGAGGTCACAGCAGCCTCAGTGCTTCTCAGGGCAGTGGCAGGCTCCTGGCTGCTGGCTGTGCTTGTCAGGTGACAGCAGCCTGAGTGCCTCCTAGGCCAGTGGCATGCTCCTGGCTGCTCCTGTGCTTGTGAGGTCACAGCAGCCTCCATGCCTCCTTGGCCACTGGCTAGCTCATGGCTGCTGGCGGTGCTTGTGAGGTCACAGCAACCTCAGTGCCTCCTAAGCCAGTGGCAGGCCCCTGACTGCTGGCTGTGCTGGTGAGGTCACAGCAGCCTCAGTGCCTCCTAAGCCAGCGGCAGGCTCATGGCTGCTGGCTGTGCTTGTGAGGTCACAGCAGCCTCAGTGCCTCCCAGGCGACTGGCAAGCTCATGGCTGCTGGCTGTGTTTGTGAGGTCACAGCAGCCTCAGTGCCTCCTAGGCCAGTGGCAGGCTCCTGGCTGCTGGCTGTGCTGGTGAGGTCACAGCAGCCTGAGTGCCTCATAAGTTAGTCTACAGCGCCTCCTGCTGGCTGTGCTTGTGAGGTCACAGCAGCCTCAGTGCCTCCTAGGCCAGTGTCAGGCTCATGGCTGCTGGCTGAGCTTGGGAGGTCACAGCAGTCTGACTGCCTCCTAGGCCAGTAGCAGGCTCCTGGCTGCTGGCTGTGCTTGTGAGGTCACAGCAGCCTCAGTGCCTCCTAGGCCAGTGGCAGGCTCATGGCTGCTGGCTGTGCTTGTGAGGTCACAGTAGCCTCAGTGCCTCCTATGTCAGTGGCAGGCTCCTGGCTGCTGGCTGTGCTGGTGAGGTCACAGCAGCCTCAGTGCCTCATAAGTTAGTCTACAGCGCCTCCTGCTGGCTGTGCTTGTGAGGTCACAGCAGCCTCAGTGCCTCCTAGGCCAGTGGCAGGCTCATGGATGTTGGATGTGCTTGTGAGGTCACAGCAGCCTCAGTGCCTCCTAGGCCAGTTGCAGGCTCCTGGCTACTGGCTGTGCTTGTGAGGTCACAGCAGCCTCAGTGCCTCCTAGGCCAGTAGCAGGCTCATGGCTGCTGGCTGTGCTTGGGAGGTCACAGCAGCCTCATTGCCTCCTAGGCCAGCGGCAGGCTCATGGCTGTTGGATGTGCTTGTGAGGTCACAGCAGCCTCATTGCCTCCGAGGCCAGCGGCAGGCTCAAGGCTGCTGGCTGTGCTTGTGAGGTCACAGCAGCCTCAGTGCCTCCTAGGCCAGTGGCAGGCTCATGGCTGCTAGCTGTGCTTGTGAGGTCACAGTAGCCTGAGTGCCTCCTAGGCTGGTAGCAGGCTCATGGCTGTTGGATGTGCTTGTGTGGTCACAGCAGCCTCAGTGCCTGCTAGGCTAGTGGCAGGCTCCTGGCTGCTGGCTGTGCTTGTGACGTCACAGCAGCCTGAGTGCCTCCTAGGCCAGTGGCAGGCTCCTGGCTGCTGGCTGTGACTGTGAGGTCACAGCAGCCTGAGTGGCTCCTAGGCCAGTGTCAGGCTCCTGGCTGCTGGCTGCGCTTGTGAGGTCACAGCAGCCTGAGTGCCTCCTAGGCCAGTGGCAGGCTCATGGCTGCTGGCTGTGCTTGTGAGGTCACAGTAGCCTCACTGCCTCCTAGGCCAGTCGCAGACTCCTGGCTGCTGGCTGTGCTTGTGAGGTCACAGCAGCCTCAGTGCCTCCTATGGCAGTGGCAGGCTCCTGGCTGCTGGTTGTGCTGGTGATGTCACAGCAGCCTCAGTGCCTCATAAGTTAGTCTACAGCGCCTCCTGCTGGCTTTGCTTGTGAGGTCACAGCAGCCTCAGTGCCTCTGAGGCCAGTGGCAGGCTCATGGCTGCTGGCTGAGCTTGGGAGGTCACAGCAGTCTGAGTGCCTCCTAGGCCAGTAGCAGGCTCCTGGCTGCTGGCTGTGACTGTGAGGTCACAGCAGCCTCAGTGCCTCCTAGGCCAGTGGCAGGCTCCTGGCTGCTGGGTGTGCTTGTGAGGTCACAGCAGCCTCAGTGCCTCCTAGGTCAGTAACAGGCTGCTGGCTGTGCTTGGGAGGTCACAGCAGCCTCAGTGCCTCCTAGGCCAGTGGCAGGCTCATGGATGTTGGATGTGCTTGTGAGGTCACAGCAGCCTCAGTGCCTCCTAGGCCAGTGGCAGGCTCCTGGCTGCTGGCTGTGCTGGGGAGGTCACAGCAGCCTCATTGCCTCCGAGGCCAGCGGCAGGCTCATGGCTGTTGGATGTGCTTGTGAGGTCACAGCAGCCTCATTGCCTCCGAGGCCAGCGGCAGGCTCATGGCTGCTGGCTGTGCTTGTGAGGTCACAGCAGCCTCAGTGCCTCCTAGGCCAGTGGCAGGCTCATGGCTGCTGGCTGTGCTTGTGAGGTCACAGCAGCCTCAGTGCCCCATAGGGCAGTGGCAGGCTCCTGGCTGCTGGCTGTGCTTGTGACGTCACAGCAGCCTCAGTGCCTCCTAGGCCAGTGGCAGGCTCATGGCTGCTGGCTGTGCTTGTGAGGTCACAGCAGCCTCAGTGCCTGCTAGGCCAGTGGCAGGCTCCTGGCTGCTGGCTGTGCTTGTGACGTCACAGCAGCCTGAGTGCCTCCTAGGCCACTGGCAGGCTCCTGGCTGCTGGCTGTGACTGTGAGGTCACAGCAGCCTCATTGCCTCCTAGGCCAGTGGCAGGCTCATGGCTGCTGGCTGTGCTTGTGAGGTCACAGCAGCCTCAGTGCCTCCTAGGCCAGTAGCAGGCTCATGGCTGCTGGCTGTGCTTGTGAGGTCACAGCAGCCTCATTGCCTCCGAGGCCAGCAGCAGGCTCATGGCTGCTGGCTGTGCTTGTGAGGTCACAGCAGCCTCAGTGCCTCCTAGGCCAGTGGCAGGCTCATGGCTGCTGGCTGTGCTTGGGAGGTCACAGCAGCCTCATTGCCTCCGAGGCAAGCAGCAGGCTCATGGCTGCTGGCTGTGCTTGTGAGGTCACAGCAGCCTCAGTGCCTCCTAGGCCAGTAGCAGGCTCATGGCTGCTGGCTGTGCTTGGGAGGTCACAGCAGCCTCATTGCCTCCGAGGCCAGCAGCAGGCTCATGGCTGCTGGCTGTGCTTGTGAGGTCACAGCAGCCTCAGTGCCTCCTAGGCCAGTGGCAGGCTCCTGGCTACTGGCTGTGCTTGTGAGGTCACAGCAGCCTCAGTGCCTCCTAGGCCAGTAGCAGGCTCATGGCTGCTGGCTGTGCTTGGGAGGTCACAGCAGCCTCATTGCCTCCGAGGCCAGCGGCAGGCTCATGGCTGCTGGCTGTGCTTGTGAGGTCACAGCAGCCTCAGTGCCTCCTAGGCCAGTGGCAGGCTCCTGGCTACTGGCTGTGCTTGTGAGGTCACAGCAGCCTCAGTGCCTCCTAGGCCAGTAGCAGGCTCATGGCTGCTGGCTGTGCTTGGGAGGTCACAGCAGCCTCATTGCCTCCGAGGCCAGCGGCAGGCTCAAGGCTGCTGGCTGTGCTTGGGAGGTCACAGCAGCCTCATTGCCTCCGAGGCCAGCGGCAGGCTCATGGCTGTTGGATGTGCTTGTGAGGTCACAGCAGCCTCACTGCCTCCTAGGCCAGTGGCAGGCTCCTGGCTGCTGGCTGTGCTTGTGAGGTCACAGCAGCCTCAGTGCCTCCTAGGCCAGTAGCAGGCTCATGGCTGCTGGCTGTGCTTGGGAGGTCACAGCAGCCTCATTGCCTCCGAGGCCAGCAGCAGGCTCATGGCTGCTGGCTGTGCTTGTGAGGTCACAGCAGCCTCAGTGCCTCCTAGGCCAGTGGCAGGCTCATGGCTGCTGGCTGTGCTTGGGAGGTCACAGCAGCCTCATTGCCTCCGAGGCCAGCAGCAGGCTCATGGCTGCTGGCTGTGCTTGTGAGGTCACAGCAGCCTCAGTGCCTCCTAGGCCAGTGGCAGGCTCCTGGCTACTGGCTGTGCTTGTGAGGTCACAGCAGCCTCAGTGCCTCCTAGGCCAGTAGCAGGCTCATGGCTGCTGGCTGTGCTTGGGAGGTCACAGCAGCCTCATTGCCTCCGAGGCCAGCGGCAGGCTCATGGCTGCTGGCTGTGCTTGGGAGGTCACAGCAGCCTCAGTGCCCCCTAGGCCAGTGGCAGGCTCATGGCTGCTGGCTGTGCTTGTGAGGTCACAGCAGCCTCAGTGCCCCCTAGGCCAGTGGCAGGCTCCTGGCTGCTGGCTGTGCTTGTGAGGTCACAGTAGCCTGAGTGCCTGCTAGGCCAGTGGCAGGCTCATGGCTGTTGGATGTGCTTGTGAGGTCACAGCAGCCTCATTGCCTCCGAGGCCAGCGGCAGGCTCATGGCTGCTGGCTGTGCTTGTGAGGTCACAGCAGCCTCAGTGCCTCCTAGGCCAGTGGCAGGCTCATGGCTGCTGGCTGTGCTTGTGAGGTCACAGCAGCCTCAGTGCCTCCTAGGCCGGTAGCAGGCTCATGGCTGCTGGCTGTGCTTGTGAGGTCACAGCAGCCTCAGTGCCTGCTAGGCCAGTGGCAGGCTCCTGGCTGCTGGCTGTGCTTGTGACGTCACAGCAGCCTGAGTGCCTCCTAGGCCAGTGGCAGGCTCCTGGCTGCTGGCTGTGACTGTGAGGTCACAGCAGCCTCACTGCCTCCTAGGCCAGTGTCAGGCTCCTGGCTACTGGCTGTGCTTGTGAGGTCACAGCAGCCTGAGTGCCTCATATGCCAGTGCGATGCCCTGGCTGCTGGCTGCTGGCTGTGCTTGTGAGGTCACAGCAGTCCTGTTGCCTGATAGGCCAGTGGCAGGCCCATGGCTGCTGGCTGCATTTTGAGGTCACCTTTGTCTTAGTGCCTCATTGGCCAGTGGGATGCCCATGGCTGCTGGCTGTACTTGTGATGTCACGGAAGTACCAGTGCCTGATAGGGCAGTGACAGCTCCATGCCTGCTGGCTGCGTTATGAGGTCACGTTTGTCTCGGGGCCTCATAGGGCAGTTGGATGCCCATGCCTGCTGGCCGTGCTTGTCAGGTCACAGCAGTCCTATTCCTGATAGGCCAGTTCAAGGCCAATGACTGCTGTGAGGTCAGAGAAGCCTCAGTGCCCTATAGGCCAGTGGGAGGCCCATAGCTGCTGGCTGTGCTTGTGAGGTCACAGCAGCCTCAGTGCCCTATAGGGCAGTTTCAGGCCCATACATGCTGGCTGTGCTTGTGAGGTCACAGCAGCCTCCGTGCCCTTTATGGCAGTGGCAGGCCCGTGACAGTGTGCTGTGCTTGTGAATAATTTGTAGTACAGAGGATCTGACAATGAAGGATAATCCTCTTTTGAGAATCTGAAGGGCTATAAAGCCCTGCTCTCTCTTGGCATGGCTCGGGCAACAGTTTGTGGTGTTTTAGGGGCGGCACTAATTGCTGCCCGGTGGGGGAGGCAAGGTGATAAAAAGACCATTGAGTCCTTGGGAGAACACATAAGAAACTCCCAGAGTCGAGCCAAAGAGACAATCGAGTTCTTGCAAGACTCCCGGAGTCGAGCCAAAGAGACAGCTGAGTCTTTGCAAGAACAGGTAAGAAACTTGCAAAGTCAACTCACTGCGGAGCGCAACCATACTCAGCGGCTTCACATAATCTTATCAGACTCACTAGACCGAGAGAGAATCCTGCGGTCTGAATTGGAAGAAAACAGGCGTGGGGTTAATGATAGTGAACCGGGATTCTCGAATTTGGCCGAACTAGACGGAAAACAGGCATCTGATCTAAAATCCATATATCCAATTAAAGAATTAGAAGACAGCAGGAACTGCTTTTATCCTGGAGATGGGAATGTAGTAATGAGACCCTTGATTAAAACGGAAACCACTGATAATGGTCAGGGGGGTATTCAACGACGTACCACGCGTATTATCCCCTATTCCCCTCAGGACTTGGCTAAAATACAGGAAAAATACTCCTGGGGCTCCCGGGAAACTGAAACTGAGTATGTGTGGAGAGTCTCCCTCACCGGGGGGGATCGCATTCTGCTGAGCGAAGATGAAGCTAGAGGATATTGGGGACCCAGAGTCTTTCTAACCACAAATGATAACAGGGAACCATGGTCCTTGACCCAGAGGGTAGCCTACTGGGCAGGAGGATTAGACCCAATGGAAAGAGGAGACCCTTTTTCTATTAAAACACCCACAGCGGGCCACATTCTGGAAAGCGTGCAGAAAACTGCTTGCCTCCAATTGATGCATGACCGTTTGCTGCTTCTGCAGCAGCCCTCCCCCATGCAGTGTGTGGCAGACCCCGAGAGGTCACATCCTCTGATCAGGGGACTTCCTGATGCTTTAAAACAATATGCTGTTCAGCTGCAAGACCGATTACGAACTCCCCGACCGAGACGAAGGGGAGGCCCCCCCGACATGACTTGGGGGGAGGTGGCACAGGAGCTAATTAATTACGGAAGGCGTATGGGATTCACTGGCCAGGGGGAAACAAAGCATAAAGCAGAAATAAGAAGAGTTGAGGAAAGTGGGAGGCAATATAAATCACTGCAACACCCACATCCTGGGAAACCGGTACGGGTGTTGGATAGCAGGAGACAATTATTATGGGCAGAAGGCATTTCAAAGGGAATTCCCAGAGAAGTCATGGATAGGTTACCAACTCCCAACCTGGAAGGTTTGGTAAGAAGTTGGGACAGGATAAGGGGAACCCCATCTTCCTCAAACCCCAAAGTTCCTCCTCCCTTATCCCAAGACCCCGTCTGCACCCCAGGACTCTTAAAACGAACCCTGAGACCGCACAATCCCGGATGGGCGCGACGAATATCTGATGCAGTAACTAAAGTCAATGGACGATGGGGAGTAAATGGCTGCCCCAGACTCGCTGCTTTTTGCCCTAATCCTCCATCCCTCTTACCTGGGACTGGGGAGAATAAGAAACCGAGGAATCCCTTGTATTACCCAGGACAACCGGTTCTAGTGGACTTACCCACTGTGGGACAAATACCTCTAGTACTAAAAGCTTCAAAAAATCTGTATGCATGGGTAGCTACTGATGCCCATGGGAAAGATCATAGAATCCATGCCAGGTGGATCCTCCCTTCCTTTTAGGTCAACAATGTAAAAGGAAGAGGGCACTGGGGAAGAAGACTTGTCTTATGTTGAGCTTGAGTGTCCTCAACGATACTACCTGTGGTAGTTATAACAGTTATTTTTATCATTTTTTGTAATTGTGTGCTGCGATCATAATTAGCTTTATTGTTGAAAACACAACAGCCAAGAATGGCATTCTTAACCTGTGTTGGAAAGATACTTCTTGTCTTAATGTGCTTATATGTGCTATGGCAAACCTACCACCAGAATACACTTCTGGGGCTTGGTATTGTACCGGCCAAATAGGTGATGGGGCAACCACCTTCTTCAGCCCTCTGGGCAACAGAGATGCAACTTACTTTCAATTCCCACCAGGGATAAATGGGCCATTTGCTCAGGGCATTGGAGCTAAGAAGGGGCATTACTGGATATGCAGGCACACAGCATATACATTTTTACCCACGGGGTGGTTGGGAATTTGTTATATAGGGATTATCAGACCTTTGTTTTTCCTTTTGCCAGAAACAAGTGGACCTCGGTTAGGCATAAAGGTATATGATAACCTTGGAGACAGAAGTGTTGCCTGTAAGACGCGATCCATTAAGGGAAATTTGGGCGGGACGCAAAAATGGGGAAATAATCAGACTACAAGCGGCTCTAGAAATTATTACCAACAAAACCGCTGACACGATAGATCTTCTAACTTGGCAATCCCAACAGATGCGCACGGCAATCCTTCAGCACCACATGGTTTTTAGATTACCTGTTAGCTGAAGAGGGAGAAGTGTGTGGGAAATTAAATATTCCTAACTGTTGTTTGGAAATAGATGATGTAGGCGAAGTAGTTCTCCAGTTAACCAAAGATATCAGAAAAATAGCCCACGTCCTCGTCCAAACCTGGAATGGCTGGAGTGGCGATTTGTAGTCCTGGTTACTGGGGGCACCGTGGGTGAAACAGTTAATATTGTATTTGTTAGGTGCAGTTGCCGCCTTAATGTTCTTGTATAATTCCTTGCTTTGTTCAATTAATCGGACATGTTGTGTCAAATATGCAATTTGTTCCTACCACCTTGCCGGACGGCATAAAGAAAATCCGTGCCATCCATTGGCCGTGGCCAACCACAGTACCCATCATTTCCCAGTTTCTCCTGAAGGAGGAAATTGCATATTGACATCCACAGCGCATTTGCCAGCTGTTTTATGCCTATTGTAACAATCCTACCTCATTAACTCAGTTTTGATGTCTGTTTTGTAAAGTTAAATGTTGTTGAAGTTGTTAAAGAATAAGCTTGCATTGAGCAAGACCTCTGTTTAATCACTGTTAAGCACTTTATTTTTTACCCAAACCCATGTTGTTCCCACGACTTCCCCCCCGTCCCTAATTCTCTCTCCTTTCCTTCCTTGCTTGCTTGCTTGCTTTCTCTCTCTCTCTCTCCTGCTGCCAAGCTGCAATGTTGAGACACGGGGTGGTGTAGAGGACCGGTACTAAATGCGGTTTTGTCTTGACATTGCTGCTGCTGCTGCAAAGCTGCCGCTGCCAAGGTGTGTCGGGCAATGCCGCGCTGGCGCCCCCGGGAGCCATCTGCGAAGTAAACAACCTCGTGCACCTGCACGGGGTAAAAAGGGTGCGAAAAGGGCAGAAGGGCGTCTCTAGGGCACGAACCGCACGTACTCATTTGCCATCTGCGCATGAGCAGGAGACCCCCAGATACCCCAGCCCATTTCTGGAAGGTTCCGAGAGGGCGGACTGCGCATGACGGTTAATCTGCATGGGAAGCGAGGAAGCACCTCCCAGAGGCCAGGCAAGAACCTATAAAAACTGCAGACTGTGTGAATGGGGGGGCTTGCTTGCGACGACTGAAGAACTCGAGCAGAGTCAGCGGAACCAGACGGGAGCTTCCCCCCTCTGCCCCCCCGCCCCGCCGCAAGGACTCCCAAAAGAAGAGGACCAACGGGACGCCGCTGGATCCACGGGTGGTGATATCTTTCTCTCTCTCTCTTCCCCTTTTCCTCTCTTTTTCCCTAAACGTGTGACGCGGGACATGTCTCGTTAGTTGATTCCATTTTGCCTTAATAAATCTTAAACTGGTTGGCTGGTGTCGTTTTCACCTTAATTGAGTGCAAGGGCATCACGAACTTGGTCGTTGGTCCTAAGGGGAGGGAGGTCGTCCTGAACGACTCCTTTCGGGCCGCGACACGTGTCTGATAGGTCACTGGCAGGCCCATAGCTGCTGGCTGTGCTTGTGAGGTCACAGCAGTCCTACAGCCTGATAGGCCAGTGGCAGACCCACAGCTGCTGGCTGTCCTTGTGAGGTCACAGCAGCCTCAGTGTCTTATAGGCCAGTGGCAGGCTCATGGCTGCTTTCTGTGCTTGTGAGGTCACAGCAGCCTCAGTGCTTCACAGGCCAGTGGCAGGCACGTGGCTGCTGGCTGTGCTTTTCAGGTTACAGAAGCTTCAGTGCCAGGTATGCCAGTTCGAGGCCAATGACTGCTGGGTGGGCTTGTGAGGTCAGAGAAGCCTCAGTGCCCTATAGGGCAGTGGCAGGCCCATAGCTGCTCACTGGGCTTCTGAGGTCACAGCAGCCTCCATGCCCTTTAGGGCAGTGGCAGGCCCCTGACTATTTACTGTGCTTCTGAGTTGACAGCAGCGTCAGCGCCTCATCAGGCAGTTGGAGGCCAATGGCTGCTGGCTGTGCTTGTGAGGTCACAGCAGCCTCAGTGCCTGACAGGCCCATGGGAGGCCAATGTCTGCTTGGTGTGCTTTTGAGGTCACAGCAGCCTCCGTGCCTCATAGGCCAGTGGCAGGCCCGAAGCTGCTGGCTGTGCTTGTAATGTCACAGCAGTCCTATTTCCTGATAGGCTTGTGGCAGGCCTCTGTCTGCTGGCTGCCTTTTGAGGTCACATTTGTCTCTGTACCTTATAGGGCAGTGGGAGGCCTCTGGCTCCTCGCTGTGCTTGTGAGGTCCCATCAGCCTCCTTTTCCTGTAGGCCAGAGGGAGGCCAATGGCTGCTTGGTGTGCTGGTGAGGTCAGAGCAAACTCAGTGCCTGTTTGGACAGTGGCAGGCCAATGGCTGCTGGCTGTGCTTGTGAGGTCACAGCAGCCTCCGTTCCCTATAGGCCAGTGGCAGGCCCATAGCTGCTGGCTGTGCTTGTGAGGTCACAGCAGTCCTAGTTCCTGATAGGGCCGTGGAAGGCCCCTGTGTGCTGCATGCCTTTTGAGGTCACATTTGTCTCTGTACCTTATAGGTCAGTGGGAGGCCCCTGGCTACTCGCTGTGCTTGTGAGGTCCCATCAGCCTCCTTTTCTTGTAGGCCAGTGGCAGACCAAATGCTGCTGGCTGTGCTTGTCAGGTCACAACACTCCTACAGCCTGATTGGCCAGCAGCAGGCCCCTGGCTGCTGGCTGTGCTTGTGAGGTCACAGCAGCCTCAGTGCCTCATAGCACAGTGGCAGGCCCATAGCTGCTGGCTGTGCTTGTGAGGTCACAGCAGCCTCAGTGCCCTATAGGGCAGTGGCAGGCCCTTGGCTGCTGCCTGGGCTCGTGAGGTCACAGCAGCCTCTGTTCCCTTTAGGCCAGTGGCAGGCCCCTGGCTACTGGCTGTGCTTGTCAGGTCACAGCAGTCCTATTGCCTGATAGGCAAGTGGCAGACCCACAGCTGCTGGCTTTGCTTGTGAGGTCACAGCAGCCTCAGTGTCTTATAGGGCAGTGGCAGGCCCCTGTCTGCTGGCTGTGCTTGTGAGGTCACAGCAGCCTCAGTGCTTCACAGGCCAGTGGCAGGCTCATGGCTGCTTTCTGTGCTTGTCAGGTCACAGTAGCCTCAGTGCTTCTCAGGGCAGTGGCAGGCTCCTGGCTGCTGGCTGTGCTTGTCAGGTGACAGCAGCCTGAGTGCCTCCTAGGCCAGTGGCATGCTCCTGGCTGCTCCTGTGCTTGTGAGGTCACAGCAGCCTCCATGCCTCCTTGGCCACTGGCTAGCTCATGGCTGCTGGCGGTGCTTGTGAGGTCACAGCAACCTCAGTGCCTCCTAAGCCAGTGGCAGGCCCCTGACTGCTGGCTGTGCTGGTGAGGTCACAGCAGCCTCAGTGCCTCCTAAGCCAGTGGCAGGCTCATGGCTACTGGCTGTGCTTGTGAGGTCACAGCAGCCTCAGTGCCTCCTAGGCCAGTGGCAGGCTCTTGGCTGCTGGCTGTGCTTGTGAGGTCACAGCAGCCTCAGTGCCCCATAGGGCAGTGGCAGGCTCATGGCTGCTGGCTGTGCTTGTGAGGTCACAGCAGCCTCAGTGCCTCCCAGGCGACTGGCAAGCTCATGGCTGCTGGCTGGGCTTGTGAGGTCACAGCAGCCTCAGGGCCTCATAGGTTAGGGGCAAGCGCCCCCTTCTGTTTGTGCTTGTCAGGTCACAGCAGCCTCCGTGCCTCGTAGGCCAGTGGCAGTCCCCTTCCTGCTGGTTGTGCTTTTGAGGTCACAGCAGCCTCAGTGCCTCCTATGGCAGTGGCAGGCTCCTGGCTGCTGGCTGTGCTGGTGAGGTCACAGCAGCCTGAGTGCCTCATAAGTTAGTCTACAGCGCCTCCTGCTGGCTGTGCTTGTGAGGTCACAGCAGCCTCATTGCCTCCGAGGCCAGTGGCAGGCTCATGGCTGCTGGCTGTGCTTGTGAGGTCACAGCAGCCTCAGTGCCCCCTAGGCCAGTGGCAGGCTCATGGCTGCTGGCTGTGCTTGTGAGGTCACAGCAGCCTCAGTGCCCCCTAGGCCAGTGGCAGGCTCATGGCTGCTGGCTGTGCTTGTGAGGTCACAGCAGCCTCAGTGCCCCCTAGGCCAGTGGCAGGCTCATGGCTGCTGGCTGTGCTTGTGAGGTCACAGCAGCCTGAGTGCCTCCTAGGTCACTGGCTAGCTCATGGCTGCTGGCGGTGCTTGTGAGGTCACAGCAACCTCAGTGCCTTATAAGCCAGTGGCAGGCCCCTGACTGCTGGCTGTGCTTGTGAGGTCACAGCAGCCTCAGTGCCTGACAGGCCCATGGGAGGCCAATGTCTGCTTGGTGTGCTTTTGAGGTCACAGCAGCCTCCGTGCCTCATAGGCCAGTGGCAGGCCCGAAGCTGCTGGCTGTGCTTGTAATGTCACAGCAGTCCTATTTCCTGATAGGCTTGTGGCAGGCCTCTGTCTGCTGGCTGCCTTTTGAGGTCACATTTGTCTCTGTACCTTATAGGGCAGTGGGAGGCCTCTGGCTCCTCGCTGTGCTTGTGAGGTCCCATCAGCCTCCTTTTCCTGTAGGCCAGAGGGAGGCCAATGGCTGCTTGGTGTGCTGGTGAGGTCAGAGCAAACTCAGTGCCTGTTTGGACAGTGGCAGGCCAATGGCTGCTGGCTGTGCTTGTGAGGTCACAGCAGCCTCCGTTCCCTATAGGCCAGTGGCAGGCCCATAGCTGCTGGCTGTGCTTGTGAGGTCACAGCAGTCCTAGTTCCTGATAGGGCCGTGGAAGGCCCCTGTGTGCTGCATGCCTTTTGAGGTCACATTTGTCTCTGTACCTTATAGGTCAGTGGGAGGCCCCTGGCTACTCGCTGTGCTTGTGAGGTCCCATCAGCCTCCTTTTCTTGTAGGCCAGTGGCAGACCAAATGCTGCTGGCTGTGCTTGTCAGGTCACAACACTCCTACAGCCTGATTGGCCAGCAGCAGGCCCCTGGCTGCTGGCTGTGCTTGTGAGGTCACAGCAGCCTCAGTGCCTCATAGCACAGTGGCAGGCCCATAGCTGCTGGCTGTGCTTGTGAGGTCACAGCAGCCTCAGTGCCCTATAGGGCAGTGGCAGGCCCTTGGCTGCTGCCTGGGCTCGTGAGGTCACAGCAGCCTCTGTTCCCTTTAGGCCAGTGGCAGGCCCCTGGCTACTGGCTGTGCTTGTCAGGTCACAGCAGTCCTATTGCCTGATAGGCA
The DNA here is from genome assembly GCF_036370855.1 of Dromaius novaehollandiae. Taxonomy (NCBI): domain Eukaryota; kingdom Metazoa; phylum Chordata; class Aves; order Casuariiformes; family Dromaiidae; genus Dromaius; species Dromaius novaehollandiae. The sequence goes on along the minus strand of NW_026991432.1, from coordinate 615,374 downwards.
AGTGGCAGACCCACAGCTGCTGGCTTTGCTTGTGAGGTCACAGCAGCCTCAGTGTCTTATAGGGCAGTGGCAGGCCCCTGTCTGCTGGCTGTGCTTGTGAGGTCACAGCAGCCTCAGTGCTTCACAGGCCAGTGGCAGGCTCATGGCTGCTTTCTGTGCTTGTCAGGTCACAGTAGCCTCAGTGCTTCTCAGGGCAGTGGCAGGCTCCTGGCTGCTGGCTGTGCTTGTCAGGTGACAGCAGCCTGAGTGCCTCCTAGGCCAGTGGCATGCTCCTGGCTGCTCCTGTGCTTGTGAGGTCACAGCAGCCTCCATGCCTCCTTGGCCACTGGCTAGCTCATGGCTGCTGGCGGTGCTTGTGAGGTCACAGCAACCTCAGTGCCTCCTAAGCCAGTGGCAGGCCCCTGACTGCTGGCTGTGCTGGTGAGGTCACAGCAGCCTCAGTGCCTCCTAAGCCAGTGGCAGGCTCATGGCTACTGGCTGTGCTTGTGAGGTCACAGCAGCCTCAGTGCCTCCTAGGCCAGTGGCAGGCTCTTGGCTGCTGGCTGTGCTTGTGAGGTCACAGCAGCCTCAGTGCCCCATAGGGCAGTGGCAGGCTCATGGCTGCTGGCTGTGCTTGTGAGGTCACAGCAGCCTCAGTGCCTCCCAGGCGACTGGCAAGCTCATGGCTGCTGGCTGGGCTTGTGAGGTCACAGCAGCCTCAGGGCCTCATAGGTTAGGGGCAAGCGCCCCCTTCTGTTTGTGCTTGTCAGGTCACAGCAGCCTCCGTGCCTCGTAGGCCAGTGGCAGTCCCCTTCCTGCTGGTTGTGCTTTTGAGGTCACAGCAGCCTCAGTGCCTCCTATGGCAGTGGCAGGCTCCTGGCTGCTGGCTGTGCTGGTGAGGTCACAGCAGCCTGAGTGCCTCATAAGTTAGTCTACAGCGCCTCCTGCTGGCTGTGCTTGTGAGGTCACAGCAGCCTCATTGCCTCCGAGGCCAGTGGCAGGCTCATGGCTGCTGGCTGTGCTTGTGAGGTCACAGCAGCCTCAGTGCCCCCTAGGCCAGTGGCAGGCTCATGGCTGCTGGCTGTGCTTGTGAGGTCACAGCAGCCTCAGTGCCCCCTAGGCCAGTGGCAGGCTCATGGCTGCTGGCTGTGCTTGTGAGGTCACAGCAGCCTCAGTGCCCCCTAGGCCAGTGGCAGGCTCATGGCTGCTGGCTGTGCTTGTGAGGTCACAGCAGCCTGAGTGCCTCCTAGGTCACTGGCTAGCTCATGGCTGCTGGCGGTGCTTGTGAGGTCACAGCAACCTCAGTGCCTTATAAGCCAGTGGCAGGCCCCTGACTGCTGGCTGTGCTTGTGAGGTCACAGCAGCCTCAGTGCCTCCTAGGCCAGTGTCAGGCTCATGACTGCTTTCTGTGCTTGTGAGGTCACAGCAGCCTCCATGCCTCCTTGGCCACTGGCTAGCTCATGGCTGCTGGCGGTGCTTGTGAGGTCACAGCAACCTCAGTGCCTCCTAAGCCAGTGGCAGGCCCCTGACTGCTGGCTGTGCTGGTGAGGTCACAGCAGCCTCAGTGCCTCCGAGGCCAGTGGCAGGCTCATGGCTACTGGCTGTGCTTGTGAGGTCACAGCAGCCTCAGTGCCTCCTAGGCCAGTGGCAGGCTCTTGGCTGCTGGCTGTGCTTGTGAGGTCACAGCACCCTCAGTGCCCCATAGGACAGTGGCAGGCTCATGGCTGCTGGCTGTGCTTGTGAGGTCACAGCAGCCTCAGTGCCTCCCAGGCGACTGGCAAGCTCATGGCTGCTGGCTGTGCTTGTGAGGTCACAGCAGCCTCAGGGCCTCATAGGTTAGGGGCAAGCGCTCCCTTCTGTTTGTGCTTGTCAGGTCACAGCAGCCTCCGTGCCTCGTAGGCCAGTGGCAGTCCCCTTCCTGCTGGTTGTGCTTTTGAGGTCACAGCAGCCTCAGTGCCTCCTATGGCAGTGGCAGGCTCCTGGCTGCTGGCTGTGCTGGTGAGGTCACAGCAGCCTGAGTGCCTCATAAGTTAGTCTACAGCGCCTCCTGCTGGCTGTGCTTGTGAGGTCACAGCAGCCTCAGTGCCTCCGAGGCCAGTAGCAGGCTCCTGGCTGCTGGCTGAGCTTGGGAGGTCACAGCAGTCTGAGTGCCTCCGAGGCCAGTAGCAGGCTCCTGGCTGCTGGCTGTGCTTGTGAGGTCACAGCAGCCTCAGTGCCTCCTACGGCAGTGGCAGGCTCCTGGCTGCTGGCTGTGCTTGTGAGGTCACAGCAGCCTCAGTGCCTCCGAGGCCAGTGGCAGGCTCATGGCTGCTGGCCGAGCTTGGGAGGTCACAGGAGCCTGAGTGCCTCCTAGGTCAGAAACAGGCTCCTGGCTGCTGGCTGTGCTTGTGAGGTCACAGCAGCCTCAGTGCCTCCTAGGCCAGTGGCAGGCTCATGGCTGCTGGCTGTGCTTGTGAGGTCACAGCAGCCTCAGTGCCTGCTAGGTCAGAAACAGGCTCCTGGCTGCTGGCTGTGCTTGTGAGGTCACAGCAGCCTCATTGCCTCCGAGGCCAGCGGCAGGCTCATGGCTGTTGGATGTGCTTGTGAGGTCACAGCAGCCTCATTGCCTCCGAGGCCAGCGGCAGGCTCATGGCTGCTGGCTGTGCTTGTGAGGTCACAGCAGCCTCAGTGCCTCCTAGGCCAGTGGCAGGCTCATGGCTGCTGGCTGTGCTTGTGAGGTCACAGTAGCCTGAGTGCCTCCTAGGCCGGTAGCAGGCTCACAGCTGCTGGCTGTGCTTGTGAGGTCACAGCAGCCTCAGTGCCTCCTAGGCCAGTGGCAGGCTCCTGGCTGCTGGCTGTGCTTGTGAGGTCACAGCAGCCTCACTGCCTCCTACGCCAGTGTCAGGCTCCTGGCTGCTGGCTGATTTTGTGAGGTCACAGCAGCCTCAGTGCCTCATATGCCAGTGCGATGCCCTGGCTGCTGGCTGCTGGCTGTGCTTGTGAGGTCACAGCAGTCCTGTTGCCTGATAGGCCAGTGGCAGGCCCATGGCTGCTGGCTGCATTTTGAGGTCACCTTTGTCTTAGTGCCTCATTGGCCAGTGGGATGCCCATGGCTGCTGGCTGTACTTGTGATGTCACGGAAGTACCAGTGCCTGATAGGGCAGTGACAGCTCCATGCCTGCTGGCTGCGTTATGAGGTCACGTTTGTCTCGGGGCCTCATAGGGCAGTTGGATGCCCATGCCTGCTGGCCGTGCTTGTCAGGTCACAGCAGTCCTGTTGCCTGATAGGCCAGTTCAAGGCCAATGACTGCTGTGAGGTCAGAGAAGCCTCAGTGCCCTATAGGCCAGTGGGAGGCCCATAGCTGCTGGCTGTGCTTGTGAGGTCACAGCAGCCTCCGTGCCCTTTATGGCAGTGGCAGGCCCGTGACAGTGTGCTGTGCTTGTGAATAATTTGTAGTACAGAGGATCTGACAATGAAGGATAATCCTCTTTTTGAGAATCTGAAGGGCTATAAAGCCCTGCTCTCTCTTGGCATGGCTCGGGCAACAGTTTGTGGTGTTTTAGGGGCAGCACTAATTGCTGCCCGGTGGGGGAGGCAAGGTGATAAAAAGACCATTGAGTCCTTGGGAGAACACATAAGAAACTCCCAGAGTCAAGCCAAAGAGACAATCGAGTTCTTGCAAGACTCCCGGAGTCGAGCCAAAGAGACAGCTGAGTCTTTGCAAGAACAGGTAAGAAACTTGCAAAGTCAACTCACTGCGGAGCGCAACCTTACTCAGCGGCTTCACATAATCTTATCAGACTCACTAGACCGAGAGAGAATCCTGCGGTCTGAATTGGAAGAAAACAGGCGTGGGGTTAATGATAGTGAACCGGGATTCTCGAATTTGGCCGAACTAGACGGAAAACAGGCATCTGATCTAAAATCCATATATCCAATTAAAGAATTAGAAGACAGCAGGAACTGCTTTTATCCTGGAGATGGGAATGTAGTAATGAGACCCTTGATTAAAACGGAAACCACTGATAATGGTCAGGGGGGTATTCAACGACGTACCACGCGTATTATCCCCTATTCCCCTCAGGACTTGGCTAAAATACAGGAAAAATACTCCCGGGGCTCCCGGGAAACTGAAACTGAGTATGTGTGGAGAGTCTCCCTCACCGGGGGGGATCGCATTCTGCTGAGCGAAGATGAAGCTAGAGGATATTGGGGACCCAGAGTCTTTCTAACCACAAATGATAACAGGGAACCATGGTCCTTGACCCAGAGGGTAGCCTACTGGGCAGGAGGATTAGACCCAATGGAAAGAGGAGACCCTTTTTCTATTAAAACACCCACAGCGGGCCACATTCTGGAAAGCGTGCAGAAAACTGCTTGCCTCCAATTGATGCATGACCGTTTGCTGCTTCCGCAGCAGCCCTCCCCCATGCAGTGTGTGGCAGACCCCGAGAGGTTACATCCTCTGATCAGGGGACTTCCTGATGCTGTTCAGCTGCAAGACCGATTACGAACTCCCCGACTGAGACGAAGGGGAGGCCCCCCCAACATGACTTGGGGGGAGGTGGCACAGGAGCTAATTAATTACGGAAGGCGTATGGGATTCACTGGCCAGGGGGAAACAAAGCATAAAGCAGAAATAAGAAGAGTTGAGGAAAGTGGGAGGCAATATAAATCACTGCAACACCCACATCCTGGGAAACCGGTACGGGTGTTGGATAGCAGGAGACAATTATTATGGGCAGAAGGCATTTCAAAGGGAATTCCCAGAGAAGTCATGGATAGGTTACCAACTCCCAACCTGGAAGGTTTGGTAAGAAGTTGGGACAGGATAAGGGGAACCCCATCTTCCTCAAACCCCAAAGTTCCTCCTCCCTTATCCCAAGACCCCGTCTGCACCCCAGGACTCTTAAAACGAACCCTGAGACCGCACAATCCCTGATGGGCGCGACGAATATCTGATGCAGTAACTAAAGTCAATGGACGATGGGGAGTAAATGGCTGCCCCAGACTCGCTGCTTTTTGCCCTAATCCTCCATCCCTCTTACCTGGGACTGGGGAGAATAAGAAACCGAGGAATCCCTTGTATTACCCGGGACAACCGGTTCTAGTGGACTTACCCACTGTGGGACAAATACCTCTAGTACTAAAAGCTTCAAAAAATCTGTATGCATGGGTAGCTACTGATGCCCATGGGAAAGATCATAGAATCCATGCCAGGTGGATCCTCCCTTCCTTTTAGGTCAACAATGTAAAAGGAAGAGGACACTGGGGAAGAAGACTTGTCTTATGTTGAGCTTGAGTGTCCTCAACGATACTACCTGTGGTAGTTATAACAGTTATTTTTATCATTTTTTGTAATTGTGTGCTGCGATCATAATTAGCTTTATTGTTGAAAACACAACAGCCAAGAATGGCATTCTTAACTTGTGTTGGAAAGATACTTCTTGTCTTAATGTGCTTATATGTGCTATGGCAAACCTACCACCAGAATACACTTCTGGGGCTTGGTATTGTACCGGCCAAATAGGTGATGGGGCAACCACCTTCTTCAGCCCTCTGGGCAACAGAGGTGCAACTTACTTTCAATTCCCACCAGGGATAAACGGGCCATTTGCTCAGGGCATTGGAGCTAAGAAGGGGCATTACTGGATATGCAGGCACACAGCATATACATTTTTACCCACGGGGTGGTTGGGAATTTGTTATATAGGGATTATCAGACCTTTGTTTTTCCTTTTGCCAGAAACAAGTGGACCTCGGTTAGGCATAAAGGTATATGATAACCTTGGAGACAGAAGTGTTGCCTGTAAGACGCGATCCATTAAGGGAAATTTGGGCGGGACGCAAAAATGGGGAAATAATCAGACTACAAGCGGCTCTAGAAATTATTACCAACAAAACCGCTGACACGATAGATCTTCTAACTTGGCAATCCCAACAGATGCGCACGGCAATCCTTCAGCACCACATGGTTTTTAGATTACCTGTTAGCTGAAGAGGGAGAAGTGTGTGGGAAATTAAATATTCCTAACTGTTGTTTGGAAATAGATGATGTAGGCGAAGTAGTTCTCCAGTTAACCAAAGATATCAGAAAAATAGCCCACGTCCCCGTCCAAACCTGGAATGGCTGGAGTGGCGATTTGTAGTCCTGGTTACTGGGGGCACCGTGGGTGAAACAGTTAATATTGTATTTGTTAGGTGCAGTTGCCGCCTTAATGTTCTTGTATAATTCCTTGCTTTGTTCAATTAATCGGACATGTTGTGTCAAATATGCAATTTGTTCCTACCACCTTGCCGGACGGCATAAAGAAAATCCGTGCCATCCATTGGCCGTGGCCAACCACAGTACCCATCATTTCCCAGTTTCTCCTGAAGGAGGAAATTGCATATTGACATCCACAGCGCATTTGCCAGCTGTTTTATGCCTATTGTAACAATCCTACCTCATTAACTCAGTTTTGATGTCTGTTTTGTAAAGTTAAATGTTGTTGAAGTTGTTAAAGAATAAGCTTGCATTGAGCAAGACCTCTGTTTAATCACTGTTAAGCACTTTATTTTTTACCCAAACCCATGTTGTTCCCACGACTTCCCCCCCGTCCCTAATTCTCTCTCCTTTCCTTCCTTGCTTGCTTGCTTTCTTTCTCTCTCTCTCTCTCCTGCTGCCAAGCTGCAATGTTGAGACACGGGGTGGTGTAGAGGACCGGTACTAAATGCGGTTTTGTCTTGACATTGCTGCTGCTGCTGCAAAGCTGCCGCTGCCAAGGTGTGTTGGGCAATGCCGCGCTGGCGCCCCCGGGAGCCGTCTGCGAAGTAAACAACCTCGTGCACCTGCACAGGGTAAAAAGGGTGCGAAAAGGGCAGAAGGGCGTCTCTAGGGCACGAACCGCACGTACTCATTTGCCATCTGCGCATGAGCAGGAGACCCCCAGATACCCCAGCCCATTTCTGGAAGGTTCCGAGAGGGCGGACTGCGCATGACGGTTAATCTGCATGGGAAGCGAGGAAGCACCTCCCAGAGGCCAGGCAAGAACCTATAAAAACTGCAGACTGTGTGAATGGGGGGGCTTGCTTGCGACGACTGAAGAACTCGAGCAGAGTCAGCGGAACCAGACGGGAGCTTCCCCCCTCTGCCCCCCCGCCCCGCCGCAAGGACTCCCAAAAGAAGAGGACCAACGGGACGCCGCTGGATCCACGGGTGGTGATATCTTTCTCTCTCTCTCTTCCCCTTTTCCTCTCTTTTTCCCTAAACGTGTGACGCGGGACATGTCTCGTTAGTTGATTCCATTTTGCCTTAATAAATCTTAAACTGGTTGGCTGGTGTCGTTTTCACCTTAATTGAGTGCAAGGGCATCACGAACTTGGTCGTTGGTCCTAAGGGGAGGGAGGTCGTCCTGAACGACTCCTTTCGGGCCGCGACACGTGTCTGATAGGTCACTGGCAGGCCCATAGCTGCTGGCTGTGCTTGTGAGGTCACAGCAGTCCTATAGCCTGATAGGCCAGTGGGATGGCTCCTGGCTGTTGGCTGTCCTTGTGAGGTCATAGCAGCATCAGTGCCTCATAGGCCAAAGGGAGTCCCCTTTGAGTGCGTGTAGCCTGGGAACCGATTGGGGCACCCGTCGGCTGAGAAGCCGCCTGCTGCGAAGGGACAGCAGTCCTAGCAGTTAAAGACGCGGGTGGTGTGAGTGCAGTTCCCAGAGAGCGAGAGAAAGAGAGGGAGAGAAATAGTGTGTGTGATCACACCAGCTACAGGGACTGGTGTTACCGGGAAGGAAGTGCACTGCCTGATTTGCTTAAGACGCACTTTTCAGGAACTCAATATGGGAAATAATTTCGGCATAGAAAAGGGGACGCCCTTAGCCGAAATTTTGGTAAACTGGAGTAAGATTGATGGTACCAAAAATTTAGGGAGAAAAAGGTTAGTCCAACTATGTCAGGAGGATTGGCCGTTCCTGACTAAGGAAGGTAATCTGGCAGAGCGATGGCCACCCCAGGGGTCCTTCAGTTACCAGGAACTAACTTTCCTGCGTCATCATTTGCAGAATAGGTTCCCCAGACAAATGGATTACTGGTATGTATGGGACAACTGGGCATTTGCTAGATGAAAAGAGGCGCCTAGGAAAGAGAGACTCTTTCCTCAGAATGCTGTAAGTACCGCAGCTGCTGAAACGCTTGTGGAAACTATTCCACCCTATGCGCTACCCTCTGCTTCAGCTTCCCTACACCCCCGCTTGCCTTCCGCCCCCGCCTTTCAAGCTCCTCTGGAAGGCCTTCCTGTGCCAGGAGTGCCCCCACCCGGTCTGGAAGGGGTACCTCGGGTCGCCACAACACGAGTTTACCGACCCTGGAGACCCCAAGATTTAATTATATGGAGTCAACGGCTCCCCAGACTTAGGGATGATCCAGAAAGAGTGTTACAAATCATAAGGGGAATTATGCGGGCGTATGACCCTACCTGGGGAGATGTACAAATGCTCCTTGAATCTGTGTTCACTCCAGATGAAAGGTGCTCAAGTTTGGATGCAAACCGCCGTTGGGCAGCAGAGGGGTGTGTTGGGGCTGCTCAAACAGCCTGGCCAGCTGTGGACCCCGGATGGAATCATAATGTAGATGCAGATTACAGGCAGTTGCAATTAGCCAGAGAGGGCTTAGAAGAAGCTATACGTTTGGCAGGACAAAAGACTGCAAGTAAGGGAGTGTCAGCAACAGGCAGAGGAACACCCCTCGGCTTTCTTTGCTAGGCTAATTAAGCAAGTCAGAATGTATGGGGGAGGACTAGACCCAGAAGCCGAGGCTAACAGGCCGCTAATGATTTCCACATTTGTAGACCAAGCAGCCCCGGACATTAGAAAGTAGTTTTCCAAACATGTTCCTGACTGGCCAGGAAAGCGAATGGATAAAATAATACGTTTAGCCACATTTGTGTATAATAGTCGAGAGGAGGAGAGGGCAAAAGAAAAGAGACAGCAAAAAAAAGAGGAAGTTAGTGTGTTAGCAGCTGTGTTAAGAGATGGATTTAGAGGACCCAGGGGGAGGGGACGTGAAAGAGCCAGGAGAGATAGATGGAACCAAAGTGAACGTGCTGTACAGTCAGGAGTTAATGATGTTTGTTATTATTGTGGGGAACAAGGACACTGGCAGCAGGAGTGCCCAGTGAGGCCCCGTGTAGTTAGGAACAGAGGAACCGGCATGAGACAATCAAACACTAAGGAGGAGACCAGGCGATTCCCAGTCAATCCACAATGAGAGGAAACAGGAGACTCAGAAAATACTGTGGAAATTGGAGTAAATTTATGGGATGTAGTTTTGGATTTTGAGGGTCACGTAATGGCAATACTGAAGGTTTAGAAGTTCCCTTTCTAGTGGATACTGGAGCCACCCTTTCCCTTTTAAATTTTGAGCCTAAAGGATGCAAATCATCAGATAAAATAGTGATGCAAGGAGTGATGGGAAAGGGCGAATGAATGTTATCTAAGCCCTTATTACTCACTATTGAGGGTAAAACAGTGTGGGGACATTTTATAATTTCCACAGACGCACCTATATGCCTTTTGGGGAGAGATCTCCTGCAAGCCTTGGATACTCAGATCTGCTTACAGCCGTAAGGGATAAAGCTAATAATTATGGGTTCATGTGTTCTGGCTAAGACACCAGAACCAGAGTCAACTAATCTGCAAATTCCAACAGGTTTAGAATCAGTTTCTAAAAAATTATGGAGCTCTTCAGGAATGGATGTGGGACTACTGAAATCAGCCGGTCCAGTCTCGATAAAAACAAAGGGGGGATTGCCTCCTGCAGTTAAACAATATCCTATCCCAAAGGAAGCAGAGAAGAGTATCCAAAAACAAACTGATCATTATCTGAAAATGGGTATCCTTAGAGTCTGTGAATCCCCATATAACACCCCAATTCTGCCAGTTAAAAAGAACAGGCAAGATGCTGATGGTGATCCAGAGTATCGCTTTGTACAAGACTTAAGGGCTATAAACCAACATGTAATTGCTCCACATCCAGTAGTCCCCGACCCATCAACCATTTTACTACAGATACCCCACTGGGCAACTTATTTTACTGTGACTGACCTAACAGCAGCCTTTTTTAGTATACCGATAGCTGAAGATAGCCAAGATCTCTTTGCTTTCACTTGAAAGGGACAACAATTAACTTGGACAAGGCTGCCACAGGGATTTACTGGGTCTCCGACTGTTTTTTCGCGTATACTTAAAAATGACCTCTCAGATATCGAACTTCCAGGACATTCTGCATTAATACAATATGTAGATGATTTGTTATTAGCAAGTAAAGATTATGAGACATGTTTGAAAGATACTGTTTCTCTGTGTAACGCTCTTGCAGAAAAAGGGCATCGAGCATCTCTGTCTAAACTCCAGCTGTGTCAAAGAGAGGTAAAATAT